>NW_016107674.1:122309-157438 GCF_001604975.1 Cebus imitator
AAAGAAAGAAAGAATTTTATATATGATAAGTGCTCAGTAAATAATTTTAACTAATTCATCATTCAAACACCCTTTAGATGTCTTTTACTGTACTGCAATGTGCAGAATAAGCTCTACATGCTCCTTACTTTGTCTTCATTTGCAATCTGAGACAAGTAAATAGCAATGATAAGATGAACCTGTCGAAGATATAGACAAATGGGAAGTAAACTTGAACAAATACCTAAATGGAGGAAGTATTCAGAGATATATATTTATATATATCCAGGGCAAAAGGCGCAGATGATTTTCTATGACTGCTTCTTGAATCTTCCCAGTCTGCTACTCCCAGATTTCTTGAAACATTTCATTCAAGTCCAGATTAGTTACAACTTCTGATCATTGTCTCCAGGATATTCTTCCAGTGTCCACTCCCAGGGAGGGGGGCTTGGGTGGGTTTTTGCACCCAGCCTTTCCTCTGATGTTTCCAGCCAATCACTAGTCTCCTACGGTCTCTCAGAGCTTACCCGACTCACCTCAGGATACTCATTCTCATCCTGATTCCTATCAGAGGCAATGACACTCACTCCTGCCTATCTGTAGTTTATTACCCTTATTAAGACTATATAAATATTTACATTTTGATGTGTCTACATGTCTTCTCTTTTATCATCTTGATTACTAACAGGAATTTATACCAACTATCTAATATAGTGCTATGGCCTTAGAAAATACCTTATGGTTAACTGAGGTCATTGATGATAAAATTAGGATATATTTTTATAATTTAAAGAATTAAAGAACACTATGCTGTAGTGACTCCTAGAAATAGTAATGGGTTTAAAAGCAGACAATTTAATGTTTGTTTTTCAAACTGGGGCTCATGGAAGATTTCTAAGAGGCCCCAACAGTGCACTGGGAGAAAGTTAAATTTTGTGCTTTACTATATTTCATAAAAAATTAATGTAAGCATATTCTGGATTACAATTACCTGTGAAAGTAGAGTATAGTGGTTAAGAGCTTGGTTCTGGAACAGACTGCCTAAGTTTGCATCCTAGCTTTGCCCCTTACTAGCTGCGTGACCTTGGAAATTCTCAGTACCTCAGTTTCCTCATGTTCATAGGGTGGCAATGAGGGTTACATGGATTAAAACACATAAAGCACTTAGAACAGTGTCTGGCTTACATTAAGTACCTTATAGCTGTTAGTTATTTTTCTTATTACCAAGAAATGCCATATGATTTCAGCATTTGTGTCTGCCTGGGTATTTATAATCACATCATTGTCAAATAACACTACTGGAACTTCAGAGCTAAAAGAGAAAAGAAGCTCGGATACGTAAGTGATGTTTTGCTCACACCATGTGAACTCCAAATGCTATAACAATGTGCTATGCAAGGGTGGATCTTTAGGAGTTTAAATGGAGAAAATAAGTGGGAGAATGGAGTTACTCCAAAAGCCTACAGTTATAAAGAAATATTGAACTGGAAAGAATGCATACCATAGTAGGCAACTCCATATTCCCACTGCAAGAGGCAATTTATTCTCAATAAAGCCTCATCTGTAAATATTAAAATAATAATTTATTATTTTTAAATAATCAATTATTTAAATTTTAAAATGATATGATTAAAATAAATAAGAATTTATTATTTTAAATTTCATTTATGTTTAGTTTTGTTTTTATTTCATTTTAAAATCCTTTTGGAATTGTGTAACAGTTTAAAGCATGAAATGTTTGTGTCTCATTTTTGTTTTAGATATCTAAGTAACATTATCTCAGATGAAGACTGGGACTCCAATGGACTTCTTGCTCTGAAATGACCCTTCATTTATTCAGGTTTAAAAACACCACATTCATGCTACAGCCTTTCCCTCTGGTTTGAAGTTGCCTTTTTAAAGAGTTAAGTCCAGTTTTGCTCTACTCATGTGAAATTCGAATTTGATAAATCTCTGCTCATATGCCATGGCCACTTGCACATTGTCATTATTTACTGATTTAACTTCAAAGTCATTTAAATTTTAACATTTGAAATGTTCTTATCACTTAGAGCAGTTTGTCTGACACACTATACATTCATTCAAATGTGCAAACTTAAAACACAAAACAGCAAAGAACAGGACTTTTGAACCCTTATTATTTCTTCTTTCTGAAGAGATAAAAAATAGTCTATACACCCAGCAGCTCCTGTGTTTTTCACAAGGAGAATTCAGCTGCTAGGAAGCCCCCTGAAGAAACTGTATCTCAGTAAGACAACGGCATTCAATCAGAGTGTGGCTGAGGTGACATGAGCCAGGTCGCGGACGCCCTGGGTCCCTCTCATGCATCACAGTTTGGGCCTATGCTTGGAAAACCCCTGAACATAGAAAGGAATGGGGCCATCTCCATTTTTTATTTTTTGTGCTTTTACTTCTCCCACCATGCCTGCATACCAAGTGTTCTGGTGCTTGCAGAGGAAAAATTGTATTTACAGAGGCCTTGAAGTTTTAATTAACTGGTCTAAACTATTGAATAAATGCCTGTGTCCCTAGGGATCAAACCTCCGTTGAATAAGAGGAAAGAAGCTAAGTGCATAGACTGAGACAAATTCCTAGGAGTAATGTCTAATTACTGGCTCCTTCTTTACCCGAGTAGTAAAGGACTATTGATGTCACCATAACATTTAAGAAATTGCATGAAATAGTGAGGAAGGTAGATGTGCAATCAGTCATTTTCAGCACTACGAATGCAAGTGGGGATGGGGGTGTGATCTTCAAATTAGTTAGCAACTGGGAGGGAAAGGGGGTTGAACAATCAAGCCAGTTTCCCTGAAGGCCCCAGCTGTGCCACAGGTTGACCCTTCTGTTGCTATATCATGGGGGTGGTCCAGGTGATCAGAAGAGAGGGAGGGGAGGGGTGCCCAAGGGGCTCAGAGCACAGCTACTTATCAGTCAATGGGAATTGTTAGGCTATTCTGCTATGGCTATGCTAGTGTGTGCTGGCTAAACAGCAGCCTGAGTTTTCCACTCCTCGTGCCCCCGCTGTCAACAAGTGACTCAGTGAAACACAAAGGCTGGTGGTAGACCTTGGCTCAGGTTAGAAAGGAGGGTAGGAATTTGCTTATTTTCCACTGGGGCATGAAAATGGGAACTCTTTTCAGCACTTGGCAGTTTTGAAAGGCAAAGAAAGCAACCCCAACATAAGAGGGTGTGCCAGAATCGACCTTATTTTGAGGACAAGATCTTAGATTTTAGCTGAAGTGAGCAGACAGCAGATTTTCAATTATATTTGAATGTAGGGTTGTTCTTTCAGTGAGGGTATCCTCTTATATATTCAAATCAAATTTCAAAGCATTTGCTTTGCGGATGTTTAAACTGTATGTTCTCTAGCTAATATCGAGCCAGTTGCAAAAATAAACCATCATTAATGGATGGGTAAATGGGTAAAACCGCTGTTTTTCTGTTTGCTACAGGCCTAGAAGCCACTGATTCTCTTGCCAGGAGCAGGTAGGCTTCTGAGTGAAAGAGAAGTCATGCTTTCATGAATGGGAAGGTGGGTGTTCACAAGATAAGTACCTCGGATCTGAATGATTGAAGGAAATGACTTTTCTAAACCACCCTTGCAAATAATTAAGTCAGTCAGGGTACAATTTCTTTTACACGACACAGTTCACCCACCCATCCCATCCACAGCTCCTATACTTCCCATGAGGAGCCTGCATCATGCACAAAATAGCCCACACTCACTTTCATGCTGATATGAAATATCAACACATGAGAACACATAAGCTGTCACCAAGTCTGATGTGGTAAACTAAAGCTACCATTATTTCAAATCATTCATCACCTAAATACTTTTCAATCCAGGCAAAGTTACTATGCTTTCTCAAACTAAGTTTCTCAAGTCATACTATTTGAAGCTGTTGTCCAAGCTTGTCATTTAATGGAAACTCTATGCAGCAAATAGCCAAGATGAAGATCTTAAGTCAAGCAACCCTTTAACCAAAGAAAGGAGAGAGAAGCAAATTCTTCCCACTTCTCTCTTGTGACTTCTATGGGGTGGGTTTATTAAGAATATCACCACCTCTCCACCACCAGCAGATGGGATGGGATCAGTGACTTTGGTATGCACCTCCCCTTCAAATATGCAGCTTGTCAGAGCTAACCATCAGTTATCTCTACTGTACTGCCACTCCCTTGGGAAGGAGGAGGGGAGAGAGGGAGGAGAACACAGCTCAAAGCAGGTGACTAAACCCATCTGAAAATAGTCTGGTTCAGAACTTTCTGGTGATTGTGTTCATATTTATGATCTCCAGAAACAGGTTTAGTTGTCTTCTGGAAAATAGGCATTCTTGCGTGAAAAAAAAAAAAAAAAAAAAACCAAGACAAAGTTATGGCTGCCTCATGCCCTTACCTGGGCTTCGTTTTGCCGAACATTGAGTACTAATTAGCTGGTTCACACCATGCCTTTTGTGAAGCTGAGTAAGAAGCCCCACTTGCTGACCTGTGGAGTTGGGAGTGAAGAGCTGGAGTGATTGCTGCCTCTGCCTTTTTCTTCTGCGGCAGCTGAGGTCCCCAGCAGAAGGGCTTGCCTGAGAATCAAACCCCAGCAGAGGAATTGTGTGCCTTTACGTCCTTTGCTGATGACCCAGGCAGTATGTCATTAAAAAACCCCTGAAGGGTTTTGGAAAGAGAGAAAGGGAAATGGATGTGGAATGAATGCTGTTCTATACTACTGGGCAGTGCCTCATTTAATCTTCCCCAAAGTTAAATTATTTTCCAGATGGGGAAACCATGCTTACAGAGAAGGAAGATCAATTAGGAAATATGGATTAGGATATGGAGAAAGGAAGCTCCCCTCTCCCTCACCCTACCCTCCCCAAACACCCTCACCCGTACTGTCCCCCAAAACCCAATGCTGACATCCAGGCAACTCACACTAGAACAAAAGTACTGTATTTTTCTAGTGATGCCAATGAAGCTTGGAAGCGGGCAAACAGAAGCCTGTGGCAGCATCCCAAGATATCCTCCCTGCCTGTGTTCAGCAGACTCTAATCCTAATGGGAACCTATGACCCTCATATTCCACGTGGCGTGGCTGTCACCAGTCTTGCTTCTTCCTCACACTTTCTCTCCTTATGGTCTTCTTATCCTGTGTTTTCTCCCTTCTTAATCACAGGGTTATAGATAAAGGGTCCCTCGCCTCATGAAATCCAATCCCCAGCTGATTACTTGCCTGGCATACAACTTTTAAGTACTCTCCACTGCAGTCTATAAAGCCAGGACAATAACACTCGCCCTCACACCTCAGGATTTTGCACATTAACTTGTTAATGGTTTGGCAAACATTAACCCCACCATAAAGGCTGAGATAAAACTCTGTCTTCCCTTTCTGTTCTTCTTTTTCTTTTTTTTAACTCAAGCTGAAGATCTTCCTGCACATTAGAAAGCTGATATTTTATTTATGATAACTGTAAAAATCAGCAAGTTGGATGCACTGGGGAAAATAACCAAATTGCACATACCGTACTTTACTTTTTATCTAACCAAACAGTGCAATGTTATGGGACACAGACACCTTCTCTGTGTAAGTGATCGTCATATAGAGCTTGACATCCCTCATCTATCACACTGCCCTCTGTGCATTTCAGGGCTTGGAATAAACAAATCCGGGAAGCCATATATGTTCTTGTTGTCTAAGTTCATTTCATAACACATTGGTTAAAGTGAATTTTTAATATGTCATCCAGGTTCACGTCAGTGAGCCAGTCTGAAGCGCTCACCAAGGTGTGTCAGTAGAGGGAGGACTGGCTTCATCAGTGCCCTCATCCCCCATCCCCTGATCCCCTCGGGCTCTCTCTCTGCACAATTCTACTCCAGCCTTACAAACACATACTTTCGGGGCCAAACCTCCCCTGAGTCAAGGCTGTCAGTCATTCCCCGCCCAGCAGTAGTTTTACAAAATGCACAAAGGGTAATTACAGAAAGACCCCCACTGATTTTCATATGTAGTCTTACCTTGGGACTGGAACCCAGGCCCCCACTTCAGCTGTTTCCTATATAACTTAAACCTGGCAAGCACAATACTGTATAACTGCTTGGAGGGGGAGAAGGAAGCAGGGGGTGGAGGTGGAAAAGGGGAAGTTCAGATTAGCACAGCCTTGATCTTGAAGATTATTATAAATCCTTTAGCACTGTTGAAACAATTAGATCACTTGATTGGCCTTAACATTCCTCATCCTATAAATTAGCCTGGTGGGTGCCTCCTACTGTTAAGCAATGCATTATATTGTTCCAACGCCAACATCTGGCTAATGGAGAACAGACCGATTTTAATTTTAGCTCTTAGAAATTATACCTATCCCAGTCCTTATGATAAGCTCTTTAATGAATATGTAGAAATGTGGCTTTTGTCATTAACAATTTATTTGAAAAATTACTTTTGCTCTAGGTATATAGCATGAATAAAACTTCTAAATGGTGGTCAGTTTCAACAGTTGTTTTCTTCCTCAAAATTTGCAAGTAGACATTTTCAAATGGTAAATTTCATTCAAAATAGTTTATTTCAAACACCATCTTTTACAAATTGCAAATACTAATACTTCTGAGATGCAAATATTCACACAGCATGAAGTACAATGCTTTCTACCACTATAACACTAAAACAAATAGAACATATGTTCCCTGATTCATTATAATTCTCCTGAATTATAAAACCAAATAGACAAATAAGCACATATATCAGTCATTGAACCCATAAAAGTAAAAAGATAGTGTCAAGTTTATCATTAATTCTCACCTTTATTTGAGAGAGAGATGAGATGAAGAGAGCAATATACAGAAAAGAGAAGGTGACAGAGAGAAAGAGAAGGCAAGGAGAGATTTTTTAAAAAAAGAAAGTAAAACTTTGCTGGGCACCAAGGTGGCATTCACTGAGGAGGCAGCACTGCCCCTGTTACATCCCAGGAGGCAGAAGCAGCAATGGGATATCACAAGAGGGTGCAAAAGTAAGTGATAGTAATCAGCCCCAAAGCAATGCTTTCTATGTGCCAGGTATCCTAAATGCATTAACTGCTTTAATCCTCATAACAACCTTATGAGGTTTAAATTCATTTTCGGATGAGGACATTAAGACACGAGAAGGTTAAGTACCTTGCCCAAGGTCATAGAGCCAGTAAATGGCAGAGCCAGGATTGGAATCCAGGAGACCCCAAGAATCCATGCTCAGCACCATGTTGTACTCCATCCCAAATGTACTAGAATTTACCCAACCGAGTTACTGTTGCTCCATCAGACCAGCCGCCTGAAAGGATCTGCCTCTGTTCTAAAGACTGTGCCTCTGTTCAGCCTCTGGGTCACCTCCTTTGAAACTGCCCTGGGACCTGCACCACATTACTTTGCTCCTTAGTGGTGGCAAGTTTTTTACCTCTTGAAAGTGGATATGACTTTTTGGAACTGCCAAGAATCATAGGCATGCATAGGAGTGAGATCTGAAAAAATATTTTCTAGATTAAAATGGGGCCAGCAAACTCATCCAAAAGTGGGCGAAGGATATGAACAGACACTTTTCAAAAGAAGACATATATGAGGCCAAAACAAACATATGAAAAAATGCTCATCATCACTGGTCATTAGAGAAATGCAAATCAAAACTACATTGAGATACCATCTCACACCAGTTAGAATGGCAATCATTAAAAAATCTGGAGACAACAGATGCTGGAGAGGATGTGGAGAAATAGGAACAGTTTTACACTGTTGGTGGAAGTGTAAATTAGTTCAACCATTGTGGAAAACAGTGTGGCGACTTCTCAAGGACCTAGAAATAGAAATTCCATTTGGCCCAGCAATCTCACTACTGGGTATATATCCAAAGGATTATAAAGACACATGCACATGTATGTTTATTGCGGCACTGTTCAAAGACCTGGAACCAACCCAAATGCCCATCGATGATAGACTGGACAAGGAAAATGTGGCACATATACACCATGGAATACTATGCAGCCATAAAAAACAATGAGTTCGTGTCCTTTGTAGGGACATGGATGAAACTGGAAACCATCATCCTGAGCAAGCTGACCCAAGAGCAGAAAATCAAACACCACATGTTCTCACTCATGGCCGGTTGTTGAACAATGAGAACACATGGGCATAGGGAGGGGAGTATCATACACTGGGGTCTGTTGAGGGGACTAGGGGAGGGACAGCAGGGGGTAGGGAGTTGGGGAGGGATAACATGGGGATAAATGCGAGATATAGGTGATGGAGAGGAAGGCAGCAAACCATATTGCCATGTATATACCTATACAACAATCCTGCATGTCCTACACATGTACCCCAGAACATAAAGTGGAATAAAATATATTTAAAAATAAATGAAAAATAAATGATAAAAAAAAATGAGGTGAGGCATAGTGGCTCACACCTATAATCCCAGCACTTTCGGAGGCTGAGGCAGGTGGACCACCTGAGGTCAGGTGTTCAAGACCAGCCTGACCAACATGGAGAAACCCTGTCCCTACTGAAAAAAAAAAAAAAAATACAAAAAATTAGCTGGGCGTGGTGGTGCATGCCTATAATCCCAGCTACTCAGGAGGCTGGGGCAGGAGAATCTGGGAGGCAGAGGTTGCCATGAGCCGAGATCACGCCATTGCACTGCAGCCTGGGCAACAAGAGCGAAACTCCGTCTCCAAAAAAAAAAAAAAAAAAAAAAAAAAAAAAAAAAACATACAAAAAAAAAAAAAAAAAAAAAAAAAAAAGGAATAATATTAAAGATAATAGTTTCCTATGTGGCCCAGGAATTAGGTTTGCTAGTAACAAAAGAGTCTTAAGCTCCAATTGTGTTGGCAGTTGTACATGGCTAAAATTTACAATGTGAGGGTCATCTGGATCTTCTGGAAGTCTGCTTGTTTTGATCACACTCTGCCTGCTACTCACTGTGTCTAAGGAGCCTTTCCACTAAGCTATAATGTTTATCTTTAGTGTAGTCTTTTATACCCTCAGCTTTCCCATAAGGGCTTCTAGAGCATTCTTGTCTTTCCTGATAAGCAGATAAAGTAATAGGTACACTGACATTTGTAGGACTGAAACAGGAATCCTGATCTTTTAAACTCTAATATCTAATGAGAGATCTATCGGATGGAGATAAAACGACTTCAATAGCCAGCCTCCACAGACCATAGTGCTGGGGGAATTCTCAAAATCCAGGGCATCAGTGTTGCTTGCTCCAAGACTTATTAGTTCATGCAGTATTAATTAATTAGAATCAGGAGAACTGACTCACACTAACTATACACATTAGAAACTGATGTATAGAGTAGACATTTATTTGTTTGTTTTGGGGGAATTGTCCTGTCATAACTATACAACATACTGTGATCAAGTACAGTGTATTTATCTGGTATGTTAAAATTTGTTTCTCTCTTTCTGGATTTCAAGGCCTCTGATCATTGGCTACCACATCATCACTTAAGACAGTAGATATTACAATAAATTAGGTTACTAATCCTGCATTAGGTTATCTGCATTATCCATTTCCCTGCATGAGTGTCTGTGTTTGGTCACCTTAAATGGGCTGTTTCCCAGCCCATGTGCAACTCACCTTTTGATTTGGACCACCATACAGTTTGTCAGTTGATAATTTTTGTTCTCCACTTAGTTAGAATCCAAGTATATAGGACTAGGTTTAAACCAAATAAAACCGAAATGTTTAACTGTTCCCTCATCACTAATAACAATAACAATCTGGTATCTATTGAGTTCCTCTTATTGCCCTGGTGCTACTATAAGCACTTTGCAGGTATTAAATAATTTAACCCCCACTGCCACCCTAGGAGGTGGTTTCCATTATTTTCTATGTTTCATAGATAAGGAAACAGTCCTGAGAATTAACTTTCTCAGGGTCACAGCGTCAGTAAGTGGCAGAGCTAAAATGCAAAATTAGTTTGATGCCCACACTCTTAACCACAATGCTGAATTACTCTCTTAGCCTCTTTGTAACTTGGGTGTTACTACCGAAAAAAAAAAAAAAAAGGAAGCAGCTGTTTTTCTCACTTGCCCTGACTCCAGCTAACTGTTCTTGACTTTTTTTGCATTTTATCCATGCAGAACAAAGCTATATTTGTAATCGAACTCCAGATAAGTAAGTACCTGTTTTTTAGCAGAGTCAAAATTTAAAAACGTTTAGCTGAAGCTGGTAAAATATTTAAATCCAATAATGCCCTGAATAGAATGTAAAGATTCTTTCCTGTGTTATTAAAACCTAAAGGTATCCATAGGATCATTCCATTCTGCACTTCAGCTGTTTCCTTACAAACACCTCTCCCTTCACCCCCACTCCCAGTTTCCAGGGCCACCAGATGGAACATCATCTCTGGGCAGGAGAACATGGAGCATAGTGGCTGTGCACACAATCAGCAGTGAGATAGGGAAAAAAGACAGCAGAAACATTGGGCATCTGGAATTACAGTTCATGTCTGACTGAGAAACCTTAGGAAGCCCATTTAATTGTTCTGCTCCCATGTTCCCCTCTTTGAAATGGCGTTAACAGTACTTGCCTCTGTCTTCCTTATGCTGGAGAATTTGACCCTCAAGAGGCAATGTTTAGAATAGCACTTTGCCCCCTCAGGGTGTATAATCCAAATAGAATTCACATTTGTTGTATTGTTTTCTGCTGCAATATACCTGCATGAGACTATTTCTAAGCTCTTTTCTTTTAGTCTACTTATAACAATAGATCGATTTTGAATGTTGGCCTTTGCACAGCCTTAAAGAATATTATTAAACAAAGCAAATGGCCTCTCAGTGACAACTGAGGTGTAGTGGGAGGACTCGCAGGTGAAGTCAGGGTATCTGGGTTCAAGGCCTGAGTCCAGGTTCTAGCATCTAAGTTGGATGCCACTGAGGAAGTAACTTATCCTCTCTGGGTCTCAGTTTCTTCATCTGTACAATAGGAGCACTATTTTGGAGTTCTGATGATTGCACAGGGGAATGAATGCGAAATGGCTTTATACAATGTCATGAACCTCCAAATGTTCATACTACCAGTAGGCAAGGAGAAGCAGAAAAGCCTTAGTGCTGGAAGAAACACGTTGATGTTGGCCTAGATGCTTGGGGCTCTTGTTCAAATGTAGATTCCATTGATCTGGGGTTAGGTATTGAAATCTGACATTTCTAAAATGTCATGGTTCCACAGTCCAACTCTTTAGTGGTGGCAAGTTTTTAACCTCTTGAGAGTGGATATGACTTTTTGGAACTGCCAAGAATCAGAGGCACGCATAGAGAACAGAGTGAGCTCTTCTTCTCTCCAGTCTCCTTTTCCCTGGTTTCAAATGTTCATACTATAGAGGAGATCTCAAACATCATCTGGTCTGATTCTTCCCTTTTACAGGTCAGAAAACTAAGGCTCAGAGATGTCAGATGATTTCTCAAGGGATGACTCCTCACACCCTCTCTATTTTCTCCAACTTCTGAGTGGCTTCTTACAGCAGGGGGCACAGGCTACCTCTGCGGCCAAGGAACTCCTGAAAGAATGGAGGGGGAGTGGGTACTATTTTAGGACACTAGTCAGTTTGTACCTCAATTGTGTTCTCTGTGCAAAGGAGAAAAGTCTATTCTTAGACATCAGCCAGAGCTTGGAAGAAATAGATTCAATCATTAAAGTAATCCATGTACACCTCAGTAAGTAAATACAGTCATCCATATGAGAGTTGAGTAGGAATAAAACAACAGGTGCTTTGATAGGTTTAGAAAATGTATTTGTACCAGCGCCATGTAAAAGCCATTTCCAAGCCAAAAGGAAGGGCATTTATTATTTTCATTTAACATTTATTAAATAAAGTGCGTTGCAGAGCAGGCTCTTATAATCTGAGCCCCTTTTGACTGTGTGCATAAGCTTTTCAGATACCTGCAATTTCTTCCTCTTACTTACAAAGATGCTTATTGAATTGCAAGAGGTAAGTAAACATTAGAAGAGATCTTGGAAGAAATCTGTTAAATAGTTCAAGGGCTCTTTCTGGCAGAAGGAATCAGATACCTGACCTTCAATATATCACAAAAGACTCCAGCAGAAGGAATTGAACCTTCAAATGTTTCATCCTACTAGTAGACAAGGAGAGGTAGAAAAGCCTCAAGACTGGAAGAAACATTCTGATGTTGGCCTAGATGCTTGAGGCTCTTGTTCAAATGCAGATTCACTGATCTTGGGGTAGGTATTGAAATCGGACATTGCTAACAAGCTCCCAGATGATCTGATACTGGGTCAGGGACACCACTTTGATTAGCAACTTCATTCTGTATGCATCCATCCTTAGCTGTCACTGGACAGTCTGCAAGCCTTTCTGGGGCTAGCATTAAGCAAAAAAATAAGTTGATAAAGGTTGCCCCTGACAAGTAACAAGTATTACCACTATCACCAGACAGAGAATCTGAAAATCCTAAATAATATTAGGGAATTTGTAATTTAACGTGTCACTTTCTCCAGGGATATCTGCCTTTGAATAAGAGCTGGCAGGAGAGGAGACTGCTGAACACAATATTCCTCCAGAGGTGCCATTTCAGGAATGAAGGAAGTGCTGGTGGGAGACCTATCTTAAGGGTCATGCCCTATCTGGCATCCCACAGTCACTTTTAAATATTCTGACTTCAGAATATGTGTCTTGAGTCCTACACCTGAAATAGCCAAAGCAAATTTATGTACAGCTCTCTGTATCCACAGTTTTCACATCCATGGTTTCAACCAACTGTGGATCAAAAATATTTTTTGAAAAACAATAAGGCAAAATAATACCAATATAAACTATATTATTGTTTATATAGAATTTATATTGTTTTGGGTATTATAATATTGTATATATAATAATGTATTATATATTCTATATAACTATTTATATAGAATTTATATTATATTAAGTATTATAAGTAATCTAGAGATTATTTAAAGCCTATGGGACAATATGCATAGGCTGTTTGCAAATACAATACCACTTTATATAATGGACTTGAACATCCCTGGATTTTAGTATCCAAAGGGGCCCTGGAACAAATCCCCCACAGATGCCAAAGGACACTGTGTATAGCTGTACAGACACTTAAGCAAATTTCCAAGTGTAGAATTTTAACCAACTAGGACACGGTTCATCATAGCTTAAGCAGCTCTGTATCTCCCACCATACCTAGCATAATGCCTTGCTCAAAATAAGCTCCTAATAAATATATTTGACTGAAGGAGAGAGTGAGTAGCTATCTATTCATATCTCTGAGGAAATATCATGACAGGAAAAGTTACCATTTAATTGGTTTTCAAGCAAAATTATGGAATAAACTAGATAACTATTTTTCCCTCAAACCATCAATTGATTTCATGTAATTAAGCTCAGCCTTAAGCCATATCCAGGAGGAGTTCAGCCTCAGCCTCTGTTCTACATGGAGAATTTCTTCTGGTGTTAGGGGATTCTTACGACAACTAGTATGTCACATAGGACCACAAACATTCCAATACTCTAAATATAAAGTCTGCACAAGACAGTGGAGCCAGTGTGACAATAGATCAACAAGCATAAAGATGAACTGAACTGACACAGAGAACTGTACAACCATCGAATAAATGTTTATGGGATTATCTTGACCACGAATAAATTCAATACAATTTTTTTCATCAAATATTTGTTATACAACAAATTTAAAACACTGATTTTTTCCAGTTGAAGAAACAACTTCAGTTTTAAGATAACAGATAAAAAACGCTTTAAATCACAAACCGCGTTAAATATTTGGGGAAATGAGTTAGGCTGACCTCAATGGAAGCCAAACCTAGAGTTATAAAAATTGAATTGTCTCATATACAGCTTAATCACAAAGGACCTGTACATATTTTTTTACAGTCAGCTTTATTGAGGTGTAATTTAAAGTATGCAACCCGTTAAGCTTTGACAGGTGTATACCATAACCAAGATATACAATGTTTCCATCATTTCCAAATCTTCCCTCATGCTCTTTTATGGCCAATCTCCATTGCATCCCAAGACCACCTCCCTGACAACCACACATCTGTTTATGTCACTATAATTTTGCTTTTTTTAGGTTTTATGTCAATGAAATTATATAGTAGGTAGTCTTTTATTTTTTTTCAGCTTCCTTCACTTAGCACATTGCATTTGAGATTCATCCATATTGTATCTATCAGTTCACTTTTATTGCTAGGTAATATTCTATTGTCTGGCTACATCACTATTAGCTTATTCATTTACCAGCTGATGGACGTGTGGGTTGTATTCAGTTTGGGACTATTGCACATAAAATTTCTATGAACATTCAGGTATAGATCTTTGTGTAGACATAGCTTTTCATTTCTCATGGGTAAACAGGATTGGCAAGTTAAATGGTAACTGTATATTAACTTTATAAGAAATTGCCAAATTGTTTTTCTGAAAGTAGCTGTGTCATTTTGCATTTCCACCGGCAGCTGATGAGAGTTTCAATTGCTCTACATTTTCACCAACAGTTGGTATTGTCAATGATTTTAATTTGAGCCATTCCAGTGTATGTGTAGTGGTATTTTGTTGTTTTAATTTTCATTTTCCTAAAAACTAATGATGTATTTTTAATGTACCTATTGGCCATTTGTATATCTTCTTTAATTAAAGAAAAATTAATTTAAAAGTTATTTATAATGGTTTTAGAGTAAAGGTGGCCCCACTTCAAAGATTGGTGAACCGAGGCCAAGAAAAGAAAATATAAATTCCCATATTTATTCCACAGAGCTCCTGAGAAAATGTCCTTGGGGATGAAGTGAAAGGTTTTATGAAATGGAATTAATTTAATTAATGGCTAAAATTAAAACTGGTACATGTGAATTTCTACAATTGTATATATTTGATAGCCTGTATATATATGTATATGTTTAGTCAACATAATGGAATAGTTTTCAAATGACAATAGGCATCTAATCCTAAATTAAATGATAGGAAAAATAATCCCTTAATTCTAATTTATAATAGAAAAAATTCTAGCTTTGGATCAGACATTGAACATAAAGAGAATATAGCACAGTGGTTAAAAGTGCTGGCTCCTAAGTTGGACAGTCTAGATTCAAATCCTGGCTGTTACATGTGGGCTGGTAAGCCAGGGTGACATACTGAGCTCTCTGATTTTCCATATCTTGGCGTATTAAATGAAAATAATAGGCCAGGCATGATGGTTCACACCTGTAAACCCAACACTTTGGGAAGCTGAGGTGGACAGACCACTTGAGTTCAGGATTTCGAGACTAGCCTGGACAATGTGGTGAAACCCTGTCTCTACTAAAAATACAAAAATTAGGTGGATGTTATAGCAGGCACCTGTAATCCCAGCTACCTGGGAGGCAAGGCAGGCGAATCCCTTGAACCCAGGAGGCAGAGGTTCTAGTGAGCTTAGATCACACCACTGCACTCCAGCCTAGAGACAGAAGGAGACTGTCGAAAGAAAGAAAGAAAATAGAAAAGAGAAGGAGAAAGAGAGAGAAAGAGAAAGAAAGAGAGGAGAGAAGAGAAAGAGAGAGAGGGGGGAAATAATAGCTACCACAAAAACTCGTTGAGATGATACATGTTAAGTCTTTAGAATGGTGTCTGGCATGTAATAAATGCTCAATAAACATGAGTCATTGTTATTATTATATAGACATTTAAAAGCACAGGATTGCAATAGGTACACATAAAAGCCTCTGAGCTAAAAACATACACAATTCACTCTGTTAAAGAGCCTTTTACAAGTCTGATACTTGGAAAATATCTATTTTCCACCTCAAAACATGTTTAACAAGGACTTGTTCTGGAAAATCATCCCACGTAATATGCTAGGTAAATTGCCTTCCTCTCTAAAAAAAAGCAAGTACCAAGAAAACAGGGCTCAGGATAAGGCTTCCTGAAGACAAAGTCCATAATTTGACCCTCTTTAACCTGAATAGTTGGCCAGTGGCTCCTAAGGAGTTTCTTTATGACATCCTATACATGAGGCCAATGGCTTGAAGTAGCAGCTCCTACTCTATATCTATACAGTAAGGTTAAAAAAAATTTTTTTTTAATCAAAACCTTTTAAAAAACACTAATAATTCAATTTGCATTTAAATTGATATTTTAGCAATCATTTCAGTATCTACATTCTTGTGGAAAATAGAACACATATGTGTCGGACAGTTATTCATTAAATCAATTCCAAATGCTAGGACCTTTGCAGTCAGAAGTGCCCCCAAGGTCTGGAGCTCCCACGTGGTGAAACTCCATGCTAGAACACACACGCGGATTTTCTCAGCTGTGGCTCTCCTAACAGGACTTTTTTTTTCTGTGTTGTGTTCAGTGATATCCTCTTGCACTAAGATCATAAACTTTTCCCTAAGAGTTTTATGTTTATCTTGAGAAGTCATTGTAACATGTGTGTACAACCTCAGATGACAGTGTGAAGGCCTCCCAGCACAGGGGAGACTGTCCGATTCCTTTAAATATACCAATTCTGTCTGCATCCTTGATTGTGGCTTCTGACATCTTCCTTCTGATTCTCTCAGGATCCCTTCTGGAGCTGGTCCTAACTGCTTTTCACAGAGGATGCAAACTGGAAAGTTCCTACCTATTCAGCAAAGGCACTCCAAGTCCTCTTTTCTCCTCAGTGGCAAAGATAAGACTTCGCTTCCGTAGAGATCACAGGTGCATCTGTACAGGTTGGAGTGCTCCCCTGACCCTGGACCTCTAGGAGCAGCCTTGACTTGTGACACAAGTCCCCAGCTGTCAGTGTACTCCTCATACAGCCATGGAGAGCCCAGAACAGGGAGCAGGGTGAGTCAGCGATGAATTTTTCTTGAACAGCTAAGACCAATTGGTGGTTCGCCTCTTTAGTAAATTCCAAAATTCTGGAGTCATTTGAGTCCAAAGGGGAAATTTGTGAGATTGGGGGAAGGGCCAGTGGTGAGAAAATAGAAGCAACAAAAATATGCCTCCAGTGTTCTCACTGCTCGTTAGACCAGCACGGAGCCAGTTCTCGTATGGCCTGAATAACTAGTACTTTTTATAAGTAACTGAAGAGCTATAAAAAGCTTAACATTTAAGAAAACAACAAACAGCTGTGGCGAGTGAGCAAGGAAAATCTGAAGAGTGAGCCTGTCTGGGTGGCAGGAGGTCACACTGCTTCATGAGGAAGTACTAAAACATTGCTAACATTTGTTACATCAGTGTGCTTCCCTGGCTGGTCACACTTCTCCTCCCCCCAACTTCAGCCCAGCTCTCCTATCAAAATAGAAGAACAAATATACGTCACCAGAATGCTCAGCAATTATTTCCTGAAAACAGCATTTCTTTTACATACACTTAATCATGTGTTAAATATGGTACACATGAGGGGTTCCTGATCAACAGAGTGAACAAACACCCGTGTCTGAGTTTGGTTCCCAGTGCATTTGGGCTGAGCCTCACTGACCTGGGACCCCTGGGCTTACTTCACATGCACCTTGAGGTTCTGCACAGCTGCCTTTCCCTTTAACGGAAAATGCCATCTGCAGGACCAGAGCTAGCAACAGGCAGTAATAGCTCTCCTGACTTCCTCTCGTAGTAATCCATAAGCTCAATGATAAGGCAATTACCAGTGGGAGGCAGTAAGGTAAAGTGATCAAATATACTGGATTTTGAAGTGTTTCAAACTCTGAATTCAAACTCTAATGCTTACTACTGGGTGAACTTAAGCAAGTTAACTAGCCTTTCTGTACATTCATTTCCTTAATAGTAAATAGTAAGTCAAAATTATCTTCCTCTGGCCTTCAGCTGAGTCTTAGGTGGGTTTATCAGACAATGATCTAGAATGACTTTGAGAAGCACACAATCATCTTCCCTTATTTCCAAGCTTCAGATAACTTTTCTTAATAGCACATAATAAATGTCACTTAGGACAAATAGAAAGTGAACAAGAAAGTGGTAGGCCTGGATTCAGTCATATCAACAATTACGTTAAATGTAAGTGGACTAAACATTTTTAATGAAAAGGAAGAAACTGTCAGAGGGGATACAGAGCAAAATTCAAAACCGATATATTTCTCATAACAGATACACTTTAAAGATTTCGATCAGTTGAAATCAGTTGGATAGAAAAAGATGTGTTATGCAAACAGTATATATAGAAAGGCTGGAGTGGCTATAATAATATCAGATAAGGCGACTTCATTACAGAGTTTTGCCATGGGAAAAGAGGGGCTTCTCATAATCGCACACAAAAAAATAACAATTACAAATGCATATGTTCCTGATAACACTTCAAAATACACAAAGTAAAAACTGACAATCTAGACAATTCTACAATCACAGCTAGAGATTTTACTCCCCTTGCATAGCAATTGATGGAAAAACTAGACAAAAATATCTGTAAAGATGTAGAGGATCTGAATAACACTATTAATAAATATCAGCTGCTATAATTTTCTCTTTCATTTGATTCGCACCTTCAGACATTTGCAGAGCTGCCAGTTCTGGCCTTCTAGACCCAGCAAGGAAGCCACTAAGGCCACTGTCCCTTCAGGAGGCACAGACGTGTGGATGACATCATACTGCAGGACATTTTCAAAGCTTAGTCTATGGAGAAACTGCTGAATGTTGCAAGTCTACATCTTTTTTCCTCCTGAATCTGTTTCATGTGAATCAATTCTAGGATCACCAGTCTGTCCCCACAGTCATCCTGCCATCTGCTAGGCTTGCTAGCCATTGCCAGAACACTTAGAATCCTTCCCTAAGATGTCTGGAGTGTTGTCACAACAGATGTTTAACCATCAAATTCCACATGTGTTGCCTAGGGCAAGCCTTCCATATGAGGACAATGCTGGAGGTCATGTGAGATATAAGAATCCTTTGAAAGTGTCCATAGCAAATGAATTTATTATATTGTGGTTCTGTCTTTTACGTGAATTCTAAACAAATATAGTCCTCATTTATCTTTATATCCATTAGCAACTGCTCTGATCTAATTGAAATTTGCATTTGAAGGGAAAAAATAACTGACAAAAAGTTTGTCCCTTTGAAGAGTGTGAAAGATGAGGTTTCTCTTTAGAAATCTTTTCTGCCCAGAGCTGTGTAACTATATTGGAGTACTCCATTCCATGGAGCATCTGGATAATTATATGTGTGATACAATGGCCTTCTTATCCCAGGTGAAACGGGGCAAAGGCTTCCCCAAATAACTTATTTTTCATTCACTTGAGACACATAAAGTTTCAGTTAAAGGATACGCACACAGAGAATTTGACATTTCCAAGTTTTGTGGCTTCTGTATGTTGGCGTCTCCAACCACCATCAATCCCCTTTCCAGAATTCCAGTCATCCCAGCAGCCCTTACCAGGCTGAGGCCACAACAGAGGGCAAAAGGCTAGGGAGTATGAATGTGGGCCATGAGGGAGGCTTTACAAAGGTTCTGTTTAAGATCCATAATTTAAATGGATATCTTTTGTTCATTCAGCCACAGATGGGATAACAAAAGATCATGACATTAACGAGGCAGAAAAGCCATTTCCAAGTTGTGAGGGCTCTAGTCTCTGGATGGCCTCCTAACACGGCGGTACTCCCAAGAGAGAAGTGCTTACTACTTTTCAAACCTTTCCATTTTAATCTCATTGGCAATTTTCATGTTTTCTTCTCAAAGAGCATTATAAGCCTATACCTCCCAAATGGCAGTACCAAAACCTAGTCAGCTACAGAAGACTTGGCCATTGATAATAAGATATAGTTCCCCTTCAGGAACTTGTTCACCTGGACTCTTCCTCCATGGATATGCCCTGGTAAAAATATACAGTTCTAATATTCTCCACTTCTTTAAGAGAGTATTATGCTTTACTGACCAAAAGGAGAATCCAGATCATTCCATGATTAATCTTTCCAATGCTCTGGAAAGGCAAATAGGTGACAGGCACAAGGGGAAAGTGCTTCCATGAACACATTTCTTTTTTACTGGAACTTGTCCTATTGCAAAGCTCTTCTGCCAGATTCCATTAGGAAATTGCAAGCAGATTCATATATCCAAGTGCTCCTCTCTCTCCTGCTCATAAATATATAGACATCATATGGCAGGGAGGGGGGAAGAAGCTGATTCTCTCATGGCATACCCTTGCACAGCAGACGTGTAGGCAAATGCAAATACTGAGCATAGTAGTTCATGCATATGTGCACATGAATATATATCATGTTATTACTACTCATCAATGAGATTCCAAGTAGCTACCAGAGGGGAGAAAAAGTCACAATCAGTATGGCTGTACTTCAGAATGTCAGTTAAAGACAGTGACAAAAAGATAGGCAGGCTGCCCCAGCCATATAAAAATAACAGGAACACCTAAGGATTGATTAGGGGCTGGGCCAAATTCCAGGTCTGAACTCGTCACAAATTATGCTACAAGCTCGTGGGAGAAGGTTCCAATTGGCATTTTTGAGCCACACGTCCCATTATTTTGATACAGACATCAGGACTGTCTGGAAGATGACTGGAGAATAAAAAGCCCAAACAAGAAATGAATTTGGGAAGGGCTGCCTTCCCATCCAAATGCTTTCAACTTTCCTGAGAACTCTCTGAGCGTCTTTAAAACAGGCCAATATTATTTTCCAGTTTACCATTCTAGTTCTTATTGAAAGGCAAAGCCAGTGTGGAGAAAGACACAGAATGGTAAATGAAAACGTCCCTGGACAGGTAGGAAGGTTGTAGCCTGTCTTCCATCTGCAATTGTGAATGAAAAAACAAAACAAAAAAAAAAAAAACTATTTTTAAGGGAATACCCTTTATAATTTTTTCCATATTCTTCCAGGAACAATTAGGTCTTGTCCTTTTGTAGACAAAGACATACATTTAATTATAGGCATATTGTATGAAATAAAAATGTATAGAACTTCTAGACCCCAAAATATATAGCAGTGGTTCTAGTTTTCATTACCAGAAATAACTAGAGGAAATGAAAAGCAGGTGAGATAAGGTTTCCCTGAGCAAGGCCAGGGCTTCATTTTAATTCAGCTGTGTGGATGGCCTGCCATTGCCCCCCGGCCTTGCTGCTCACACACCCAGAGGTCAAGCTATTAAAATCAACCAAAATGCTCAAATTAATTTCTTTTAGATCCCAGCCCTATATTGCTTGCCAGTAAAAGAACACTTCACTGACTTCTGGCAGAATTAGCACTAAATCTCTGCTGAAGGAAATACAGTTTCTTCTTAGATGACAAAAAATGTTTGGGACATAAGCTTTGGGGATCTCAGAATTAAAGTGAACATAAAATTATATTTGGGTGGATGATGGAAATCTAAAATTCGTTCTGTATTTCTTCTACTGGTAAATTAAATCTTAATGGAGTATGATCTATGTGGCTTGTTGATATTAGCAACTCTTCGTATCATGCTAATATCTGATAACGTCCCTGTGACTACTGCTTGGAGAAAAGGAAAGTGAAGTGCATCTGAAGATGTACGTTTTTTCCTTTTTATAAATAACCCACATTTGCTTCTTTTATGTTCTTTAAGCAGTCTTTTAATTCTTTGAAACTTTAAAATTGCCCAAGGATTTAAAAAGATGTCATTAGCGTCTGTTTTGAATATATATACCACAAATTAATGCCCACAGAGTAAAAATAAGGAATAGCCAATTCGCTGGACAGGATTCTATTTGAAGTGCCTGTTGTAGGACAGTCCTTTGTTCATTTACAGCCCAGCTCCGGGACTATCATTAACGGTGATTTCAGTAGAGAAAGAGGATCAGGAAATGGGTTTAAACCCTGGTTCTGTGACTTATTGGTCGCTAACCTTTGACAAGTCACTTAACCTCTATAGACCTTCATTTCCCTATCTGTAAAATGAGGGATTAAACTAGATGATTTCCAACGTCACTTTCTGCTATAAATTTTTATGATTCTAAGTCTCTGGCCCTCTTGGAAAAAGCCTATATGGCTGTGCTTATAGGAATTTAGTATGCTTCACACTATAATGAGCTAAAAAGACCTTAAAGTGACAAATGATTATAACTAACACTCAAAGGATAACCATGATGCTAATGAATGAATTTGCTCAAAATTCATCTTCATGTAAGAAACATTAGCATAATACTGGTTTACAGCTACAGTAGACTTTAGAATCCAGGCCCTAGCAAAAGAAGTTCCCACAAAGAAAGATCAGAACCTTACCTCTAGGGCTTAAACTCACTTCCTCCAGTGATCTCACACAGTGAATGTCCCAAGAATGCTGACTCTCCCTTACCAAGTCTCTAATCCAACCAGGAGAAAGGCAATGACTTCACATATGGATGTGCAAAGCTCATGGATGGATAGAAATGAGTCCCTATTAAAGGAATGAGTTCTTACATCCGCTGGTTAATTATACCTTCAAGGCCAATATGCTCTTCTTTTGTAGCTGGAGTCAGCGATAAAGAGCTTCAGTTCACAAGTCTGACACCTCCCGAGTACCCAGTACTCACCCAAACTCCATTTCTTGTTGAGCCATCCTTTCCGTTCATCTGACTCTTTGACTACAGTGACTCAAGTGAACTTTTATTGCCTCGGTTCACTCTGATTCACACAAGGAACTTCTAAATGTTGTAAACAGCACAGATACAGATATGTACAGTGCACTCACAGAGGTGTGGGTGTACATAGCTGTGCTCAAACATGTGCATGCTCCCTTTACAAGGATTGATGTCAAAAAAAAAAAAAAAAAACAAGCTCTTTGAACACCCTCAAATGCTAAACTGAGTCTTAAAATTTTAGATACCAAATTTATCTCCTAGTCCAACAATTTTGTTAAAATTTCATGTTTTGCACTGTTAATGATGACATGCTTGTGTGGCATTTGCATTCATAAATGCAAATGTATTTACATGGCATTGTACCCAGATGATTTAAAAAATTGTTTGGTTAACTACTCTGTTTTAGGCTAGTGAGTCTCTTGTATTTTTAGTTACTCCTTCTAATGTGATAAACTTTTTTAAAACTGAAATTTTCTTCTGGACTTAATAAAGAGACTAACATTGACTAGCAGAGAATTTCAAATGGATCCACTGGTTTTGTAATAAATTATCTCTGGCTGATATGTAGACAGCGATGGATTGAATTCTGTCCCGCTCCCCTCCATTCGTATGTTGGAATCCTAACTACCAGGACCTCAGAATGTGACCTTATTTGGAAATAGGAGCATTGCAGGTGTAATGAGTAAAGACGAGGCCATACCAGAAGGGGCAGGGTGGGCGCCTCATCCAATGTGACTGGTGTTCTTGTAAAAAGAAGAAATTAGGAGACGGAGACACGCAGGGAGAATGCCATTCGGAGGTGAAGATAAAGAACACAACGGTGCTTCTACAAGCCAAGGAATGCCAAAGACTGCCAGTAAACCACCAAGAAGCTCGAGGAGAGGCATGGAACCAATTCTTTCTCACAGACCTCAGAAGGATCCAATGCTGCTGATGCCTGGATCTCAGACTTCCAGCTTCCAGAACTGCCACAGAATACATTTCTGCTGTTTAAGCCACTCAGTTTGTGGTGCTTTGTCATGGCAGCCCCCAGGAAACTAATACAATAACTAAATTTGGAAACTTTCTCTTCTAGGCTTTTTTTAAAAAAAATTATCAAGAACAAGTCTCTCTAACAATTTATATAAGACTGATTTGTTCATCCTACTAACTACAAACATGCACACACAAGACCACGTCCAAACACAGAGATAAGTGTCTGGACTCAGCCCCATTGAGCGTGGTTGCTGGGAATGCCCTGGAGAGTGTGCTGTAATAGTGGGCGTCAACGGGGATGGTATTTTCTTACTCTCAGTCTTGAATTAGTAAAAGACGAAGAAAAAAAGCACACTTGCGTATTCGCTGGTGTAGGCCCAGTCATGATTCTTTTAAAGATGCTGCCAATAGATTTTAGTCATTCTCTGGCGAAGGTTTCTCTTCAACCACAAACATTACATAGTTGCTGAATGAGTCACCACCTTGAGTCATCTAATTCCTTGACCAGTACATGCCTGCTACTGACAGCACACATGTCTTTGGTTGTGTATTTTGTTTTGCTCCATTCTCTGGATCTTCTCTAATACTTTCTCAAGGGTAGGGTTAAAGATTCGCTATGAATCCTTAGAGGATGAATCCACTTACTCAGCGGCATGTGCACTGGCTGGTCATCAAGAACCAAGACATTAAGTTTTATTAAGTTTTCTCATACCTGGATCTCAACTTGATGTGGCCTTATTACTGGAAAAAAAAGAGCAGTAAATGTAAGCTGAAAATCTTATTCCCCCTTCAAACTGTAAATCTATGCTCAAAAATTCAGAGGGAAACAAAAGTAAAGAAGAATGATGTTCCCAGGAAGGAAGAGAGTGGAACCCAGCCCACTAAGACAAATAAACCTCAGAGCTTATTTTTGCATGATTTTTTAAAAGTGTGACTTAAAGAGATTTTCTCTATCAATTTAACCACAAGATTCTTTGTTCTTTAAGATGGAAATATTTTATTATTCAAGATTTGTACACTGAAGCATTTTAAATATTTTTAACTTTTTTTATAATTTCTATCACTTACATAATTTTTATTTTTATTTTTATTTTTCCATGAATGGGTACTTATATCATGGAAATAGAAATTAGAAAAATTGAAAAAAATTTTTAATTCATTTAAACTATGCTGCCCTAGCTTCTAACTTTACCAAATACAGGGAGGAGAAAGGTACATCTTAAGTTTCTACCTTAAATGGAAAGGCTTCTGTAAGCTGAAGAGTGACTATTCAAAAGTATCATTCATAACATACACTTGTATGGCAATACACAATTCTCACAAAACCCAGTTCATCCTAAAAACAGTCCTGAGAACCATATTGAGGAAACAGAAGTCCTCAGGTTATATGGAAGGTGGTGGGGCCAAGGACTCTTGGCTTAGTGCTCTTTGTTCTCCATCCTGTTAAGGCAACTTGCCCTGGACAAGAGGCACAGCCATCTGCCACGGAGAATGCTATAGTTAACTCTCCATCAGATCCTCTCTGCCTAGGGACAGCACAGCAAACCACAAAACTTCTCTGTGCTTCTGTTTCCTCATCTGCAAAACCAGAATAATGTCACCAACCCTACAAGATAAGGTGAGAGTAAAATTAAGCCCAGTGAAAGAAAGTTAATAAACCATAAATTGTTGTACATGTTTTATACAAATCCCTTCTTAGAAGCTTATCACAATAGAACCACAAAAGACTCCAAACAGCCAAAGCAATCTCAAGAAAGAAAAGCAAACTGACAGAAATCACACTTCCTGATTTCAAATTATGTTAAAAAGCTATAGTAATCAAAACAGTATGAACACATAGACCAGTGAAACAGAAACCTAACCGTATATGGTTAGGTCAATTTTCAACAAGGCCACCAAGAGAATGCAATGGGGAAAGGTTGGACTTTTCCATAAATGGTGCTCAGGAAACTAGATCTTCACATGCCAAACAATGCAATTGGATCCTTATCTTACACCATATGCAAAAAATCAACTCAAAATTAAAGACCTAAACATAAGACCTAATACCATAAAACTCCTAGAAGAAAGTGTAGGAGGAAAGCTCCTTGACATTGGCCTCGGCAATAAGTTTTAGATATCATAACAAAAGCTCAGGCAACAAAAGCAACAATGAACAAGTGAGACTACATCAGACTGAAAAGCTTCTGCACAGTGAACAACTGGCAAAGTGAAAAGATAGCCTACAGATTTAGGAGAAAATATTTGCCACCAACCATACATCTGAAAAGGGATTGATATTTAAAATATATAGGGAACTCACATGACTTAATAGCAAAAAGCCAAATAACCCAATTTTAAAGTGGGCAAAAAAGCTGAATAGATATTTTACCAAAATAAAAACATGCAAATGGCCAAGAGATTTATGAAAAAGTGCTCAATGTCATTAATCAGGAGGGAAATGCAAATCAAAGCCACAATGAGAAATCAACTCACACCTGGTAGGATGGCTATTATCAAAAAGACAAGAGATGACAAGTGTTGGTGAGGATATAAAGAAAAGGGAACCCTTTTGTGCGAATGTAATTTGGTACAGCCATTAGGAAAAATAGAACTACCACACAACCCAGCTCTTCTGGGTATATACCCCCAAAAAAATGAAGCCAACACCTCACAGAAATATCTACATGCCCATGTTCATTGCATCACTATTCACAATAGCCTGGATATAGAAGCCACCTAAGTGTCCATCAACAGAATGAATGGATAAAGAAAAAACTGTGAGATACATCGAGATAGACAGAGAGACAGACAGACAGATAGATAGATAGATAGATAGATAGATAGATAGATAGATAGATGGATAGATGGATATATATAGAGAGAGGATAGAAAATTATTCAGCCCTAAAAAAGTAAACTATCCTACCATTTGTGAAAACATGGATGAACGTGGAAGACATTATGCTAAGTGAAGTAAGCCAACACAAAGAAAAAAGTACTACATGAGCTCACTTACATGTAGAACCTAAAAGAAAAAGTAAAATACATATAAACAGTGAATAGGGGTCACCAGGCACATAAGGGGTGAAGGAGGAATTATGGAAATGTGAACCAAAATGTAGACCAAAGGGTACAAAGTTGTAGTTACGTAGGATGAATGAGTCTGGAGATCTAATATACAGCATGAAAACTATAATTAATATTATATTGAATGTGGAAAATTTGCTAAAAGTATAGATATTAGATACTCTTACCATTAAAAAGGTAACGATGTCAGGTGAGAGATATGTAAATTAGCTTGACTGTAGAAATGATTTTACTACATACATGTATATCAAAATATCACGTTATACTCCTTAAATGTATACAATGTAAAAGCAGGTCTATTACAGAATGAATAAGGGTACTCATTTGGTATTTGACCTTAGGCAAGTTTCTTAATATTTGTAAGGCTTCATTTCCTTATCAGTAAAATGAGATAATACTAAAACCTTGTGGCTGGGCGTGGTGGCTCATGCCTGTAATCCCAGCACTTTGAGAGGCCAAGGTGGGCAGATCACTTGAGGTCAGGAGTTCGAGACCAGCCTGGTCAACATGGCAAAACCCCATCTCTACTAAAAATACAAAAATTAGCCAGCTATGGTGGAGAGGGCCTGTAGTCTCAGCTACTTGGGAGGCTGAGGCAGGATAATTGGTTGAACCCGGGAGGCGGAGGTTGCAAAGAGCCAAGATCACACCAATGCACTCCAGCTTGGGTGGCAGAGCAAGACTCTGTCTTAAAAAAAAAAAAAGAATACTAGAACCTTGCCCATACGGCTATTGTTGATGAATAAAGGAGATAGTCCATGCTGAGCACTTACCACTGATAAGTGCATGGACATCACAAGTCCTCAGTAAACCTTGGCTATCATTAGGAAAGCCATCCATGTTTGATCCCAGCCCTTTACCAGCTCAGGCAAGTAAAAGCAGATGAACGAAGCCCAGAGGGACTCCATATTGTAATCCTATCTGTCCAGGCCCTTTGCCCTGGTGGCAGTTTCAGCACTATACTCTCAAAAAACATTTTTGGAAAAGTCTCACTTATACCTTGTTTTGCAAACTTCACATCCCAAGTCCACAGCAAACATTCAGCCACTGAACACGGGTCACCGTCTGTTTACCGCTACTGCACTGGATTGCAGGGTTTGGTTGGAAAATATTTACACCCAACCTAGTACCAATGTTCAAGGAACAAAACTGACCTACTCTACACCTCAGTATCCCTCCAAAAAGAGGAACAGAGTGACAATACTACTTCAAAAGATACTTGGCAGTTACAGAACCAAGTTTTGTGAACATACGCAAGATTAAATCATCTTATGCACTAACTAGGAAAAGCCAACTCAAGTTGTCAGTGAATAAAGGAATGTAAAAACCAGCAAAATACCTGACATATCATTGGCACTTAAGACAAGCTGGGATGGAAGAGAAAAGTAACATAGTGTATTTCTGATTGGATTGGTGTCTGATCATAGCTTTGAAGAATGTTTTAACAAGAAAGGAGAATCAACAGCAGCACAAGCCATCTTAAAATCTCACCAGTCTCTGGCTATGTACACTACCTCTTAATTTAATCGGGTAATTACATTTTTCTGTAACATAGATAATCTGAATATACATCTTTACGTATTGCCAGTGGGTCAGATGAATTACACAAAGCAACACACACATGAGTGGAAACTGTTTACCTGTCTTCAGGTATGGTTGCAGCATACAGGCCAGTTCCTCAGGATTGCTTTCAGATAATGTTAAGCCCCTGAGAAGGCTCAGTGACTTTTAGAGAGGAGAGAAATGTCAGCTTGGAATGGTAACCACAGATGGATGCATCCTGAAATGCTGGCGTTTTCTTGTTCCTTACCGTTCCAGAAGTAAATCTGTTAATCTTTCTCAAACATTTTATTTTCCTTAATTCTTTTCTCTGGGTGGTCCTAAAGGATCTGTTATTCAGATCCTGGACTTCTTACCCTGTCTGCTTTGTTTTTTCAGAACTTAAAAATTTGAGCATGTGACTTGCTGTAGAATGGGGACCTGAATCGTTCAGTGAATATTCATTACGTGCCTGCTGCTTAAAAGGCATTATACAGGGCTGCGTGGTTGATACTGTAAACCCCCATTCATCCACAAACAATATCGAGGACCAACTATATACCCACCACTGAAGAGGTAAATTTGAATAAAGCCCAACCCTTGTGCTCCGATTTATAGACAGTGAGGGAGGTAGGCTTTACTTGTGTTGTAGGAATTACAACACAACGTGAAAAGTGCAAAACAACAGACTTGTGAGGTTCCCCCCTTTGCTGATCCCACCCACTGAAATGTGAGAACAGATGTGATGGCAATGCCAGAGCACCCCCTAGAGAAGCCAGACACAGGACTCCGGCAGCAGTTCATCATCGCCCAGCAGCGAGGGAAACACAACCCAAGCACTACAGCGCTCATCTTCCCACACTCCCACAGAGCTCTTTGGGGTGTTTTTCTTTCTTTCTTATAAAAGCTATAGAATTTTCATTTGTCTCTGGGAAGGAAGGCCTTTCTCTGGGGCCCCTCGTTCTTCCTCTCATTCTCTTTCTAGTTTCATTTTTCTTTCTTTTCCCCATGTCTGTTGGTGTCTCTGACGTCCTCTCCTCCACTGTTCTGACACCTCCACCCTCTCATCCATGTTGCCCCCCGACCTCGAAATGACACATGTAAACTGCCAACTCCTGACTACACAAAAGTATTTCTTTTGCAGCATAGGTAAGTCTGCTATATAACACTGAAAAGGTTTGACCCTACAATATTTACATTAAGTGTTTTTAATGGAAAGCAAAACTCTGCAGATCAAATCCATTTTCTATTAAGACTATTAAATAATGATCTTTAAAAAAAAAAAAAAAACAGAAAGAGCTTTTCCTTCATGAATCTGATCCAAATGAAAACCCTGGAGAAAAGCAAATTGTCTAATTGTGAGCGCTTCCTCCCTGTCTCAGTATATGTACATTTCTGGAAAAATTGAGAAATGGAGAGTTATGTATGAGATGAGCAAAGCCAAGGGCAGGCATCCTTTTTTTGTGGCATCTCTGTTGGATGCTGTGGCTCTGGGGTGCTTTGTCTCTCAATGGGTGAGACAAGAATGCCATTGTTGTTGCTTTCACCACATTTCTGGGAATGAAGAATAGCAATGTTCTTTATTTTTGCATCTCAGTATAATCTCCTTATTGGAGGCCTACATTTCAGAAAGTCTCAATTTGAAATGTGGATCTTGGCTAACCCTACCTAGTAATCAGGAAGAAACTCAGGGGGTGCATAGGAGATGGAGTCACGCTCCCAGCTGTACTGCTGTGCGGATGCTCTGACCTGGGGTATGAGGCCAGGGGCCTGGGGGCCCAGCGCTGTGGCTCCAGTGCGGGGAGGTAAGAGCAGAGGCTCTGGAATCTGACTGACTACAGGCCAGCCTTGGCTCCATTACTTCCTAATGTGACTTTGAGATACCTCCTTAACTTCTCTTTGCCTCAGTTTCCTCCCTGTGAAACAGGGAAGATAACAGAATCTGCCTCATGGCATCCTCATGGGAGGTGAGTGCATTTTTATTTATAGAGTTTTTAGAGCTGTGTTTGCGTGTGGTAAGCACTTGTGTACACACTTACTGTATGATTCCCAAGACTCCAGGGGAAATTCAGTTAATGGCAGAATGGTCTTCTTTTTCTGGACATAAAGCATAAAATCCTGGCATTTAATACACTTAAATCTCAAGTCACAAAATTCCAGATCCTGAAGACAGGTTTTTAAAAAGACACCATTTCATCACAATACCGTAACCAACAAACAAAACAGAGGTATGAACGTAATGTAGAGAAAGCTGTGGAGCCATTTCAAGGCAAAAACAGTCATCAACCAACAGTACTAGGGTTGTGACATTGCCCTTGTGAGACATGCCTTTCAGGATTTGGGTGTGTTTGTGCTTCAAAAAATGGCACCTTTGAGGCAGACAGACTTTTTCCTAAGATTCCTGGGTTCAGAGAAACCCACAGTTCACCAAGGCAGTTTGCTCAACTCTAATTAGGAATCTGATTGCTGGTTGGCCTTGCACAAAGGACTTTTAATTAGGGCTGAGAACGCTTAGAAAAATCCACTTGGCAAGTCGACTCCCTCCCTCTATCTCTTTTTTAACATCTTGCCAAGATTGTAAGGAAAGGGAGAGCTTAATTACAGTTGGTGTATATATCTTTAAGAAAAAAAATACATTAAGTGCTTTAAAATAGGCTCTCTTGGCTCTGTGATCACAAGGATTTTACTCACTTCTTATCCCTGATTGGTCTCATTCTCAGTTACAGATGAATCAGACACATTTTGAGCAGCTTTAAGATTTGCTTTTCATCCGAAGCCAAGTAGGCAAATGGCAGTGAATTCACAAGCTTTTCCAAATGATCTCATAGGTTCCTCTGGCTCCACTTTGGGGGCCGTTTGCACTCTGCAATGCTGTTATCTTAAACACTCCCTGCCTGCTTGTGTCCAAGGAGAGGCCATGGTGTAGGACAAGGCAAGTCGCTTCACTCTTTAGAAGGCAAGCTTGACCTCCTTTTCTTTTCTTTTCTTTTTTTGTGAGACAGAGTCTCACTCTGTTGCCCAGGCTGGAGCGCAGTGTGGCACGATCTTGGCTCACTGCAACCTCTGCCTCCTGAGTTCAAGCAATTCTCTGCCCCAGCCTCCCAAGTAGCTGGAATTAGAGGCGCTTGACACCACACCCAGCTAATTTTTTTGGATTTTTAGTACAGACACGTTTTTACCATCTTGGCCAAACTGATCTCGGACTCCTGACCTCATGATCCACCCTCCTCGGCCTCCCAAAGTGCTGGGATTACAGGCATAAGCCATTGCACCTGGCCAAGGCTGAGCCTCTTAACATATGCATATGGCAGCTGTGAATCAAAAAAGAAGAATAAAAAGAGCACATGAAAAACCTTGCTCCAGAAAGGTGAGCCTGGAGGAGGCGGGGTGGAAATACAGCCTTAGAGATGGATGCTGTCCTTAAATTCTTTACAAGAGCATTGTCATCTCTCAATGCCTTGTCCACCCTCTTGTTAAGTCTCCCAGCCTGAAAACAGGTGACCCAAGCTCCCTTTCAATCTATTTGAACCTGGCCCCAGCAGCCAGTGACTTTTTAATTATTTATATGTAATATTGATAGTACATGAAGCAGCTAAACCCAGTATAATGTATGCTCAGGGCGACTCTGTGAAGCTCAAAACAGCCACTCATATACACAAGATTTTTCCAACTGAAGTTTGCTTTTTACCATTCCTTTTGTCTCTGCCTTTTTTTCATGTCTTTGTGCCTCGGTGCTAAGGATCCCTTTCATCTAATCTCAGGAACCTGAAGCTCTGCTATTGAATTACATTTCTTCACTTACTATTTATGTTTGATGCAAAAATAAGAAAGCGGGTAGAACCAGAAGATGCTGTCACTTACTTCAGAAAGGGATATGTCGATCATTCTTGAGCTCCATCCAGCTCTTTCACACTTTCTAAATGTGAGGCTTCTGTGCACTCTTGAGTTTGGCTTTGTGGAATTATCTTAAAATTCAGGCACACCCTCCCTGTGGAGCTTGAGACGCTCATGGTCAATAGGAATTTTTTTAGTCTTCTGCCTTTTGACTGACTACTGGGTGAGGGGTGGAGGAGGCAGGCTGCTTTGAAATGTTCCCCACCGCCTGGGAATATCTGAAGGCTGTAGAGCGTTTCCTATGCAAACGTCTTTCTAAGGTCACTCTGATTCTGCAGTAGCAGCCACCACAAATACATTTAATTATCTTTATGTATTAAAGATGAATGTCATTGGACTAAAAACCCTTAATATCAAAGAAAATATTGGAAAGAGAACAGCTTTTTAATTCAAGCCAGGTGAATTTCCAAGATATTTGGCTGATTTATTACACCATATGTATGTCTCTCCTTTACACGTTTTTACCCTGTCATAAGAGTGACCAGACATTTATTTGTCATTGTTGAGTTCTTATGCTATTAAAAATAATCGGGTTTATTAGTTCGCTTCTTTCCCAACTGCCAAGAATGCTCTCCAGAACTTAGTGTGAGCTCTTCTGATGAGCTGGAGAAGGAAATATCATTATCCTTGTTTTACACATGGAGAAATCTGAAGGCCCCAGAGACTGTTTTGCCTAAAGGTGAAAGTGTTGTTTTAATCCAAGACTTTTATTTTTATCTCTTCAATTTTCTTCCTAGGGGTAGTAATGAGCTCAGAAGATTCATAAGGACTAAACCTTGTCTGAAGACTTGTTTATAAAATTATTTCAATAAAATCCACAATCAGATTGGCTGGGGCAGGTCTTCAAACCGAGTGGCTTCCCTAATGAGCATACTCATCAGGGTGGCAAAAATCTCATTACCAGCCAGTTTCTCCCACACTCTGTCAAGGCAGAGGATGGGGGCTGGTGGAAATTTATTAGTAATAAAGACCAAAGCCCTAGGAGATTTATACTTGAAGAAAGGAGGTTTCTTTTTCATTTGTTTATTTAAAAAGTTAGGTTGGAAAATGTTTGGGAAACAGCTGATAATGTGACTTCAGAAAGGGATGGCTTGGGCACATCCTATTCATTAGCTCCAGAGGTCACTTGAAGTTGGATTTCCCTCAATTTAGTTGCTATCTCCTCATTTCTCTTCCTTTTGGTTGTGGTATTTTTCCCTCTGACTCCTCCCTTCCTCCCTCACTCTACTCACACACTTATTTAAAGGAAAGACTGGACTTTCAAATCAAAAGGAATCTAGAAGGAGAATGTTTATGCTTCAGAGCCCCAGGTTTTTGTATACTCATTGGCCTGAGTACCACCATGTACATCCTGGTACTATATTTAACACAAATATGTTGATAATTTACAACAGGTCTGCAGCATTGAATACATAAGGCCAAAATGCAGCCCATTGTATGACTATGTTCTCAGGAGGATCCATCACTCAAAGGTGGGAAAGTGCATCTCAGTCCTAAAAATCCACCCCCTTGCACGTGCGCGCACACACACACCCCATACCCTCCCCCAGTTTGGCTTAGTTGTCCCTGTGTCTCTGCTGAAATGGGAAGAAGGCTGAACAGAGTAGGCATCATCATTGACTGCCTTGTGTAATGGAAGCTCAGCAAGTCAGAACTGTTATACAGACTTTCTACTTCCTACTTGACAACTGCATTTGGCACAGATGGGCAGCTGTAATTCATTTCTGTTCTATTTTTGTTATATTCAATAACATTTACCATTTTCTGATAAAATTTCTGATTTGCAAATGATAAAGCAATGTATGTTCATTGTCAAGAACAAATGAAAACAGAAAACAAAAAGTACTGAGAGGAAAATCACATTATACACAATTACCTCACTCAGATAATAAATGTTAGTTAACATTTGGTTTAGACCCTTCTCGTCATAAAAGACACTTTTTTTTCCCGTTTAGGATTAGTATGTATATACAGTTCAGATTCTACTTTTCAATTTCACATTTCTTGCACATTCTCCCATGTCATTAAGTAGTCTTTGAAAATATGACTTTTACCAATTCCTTAATTTCCATTGTATGATATAATAGGATTTATGTACCCATCTCTCTAATGTTTGGCATTCAGGTTGTTCTACTTTGCAGTTATCATAAAGAATTCTGTAATGCACATCCCTTTACAGCAATCTTTGCCCATAAAGATGGAGGAATAGATTTTTCAAGTAGAATGAATAAGTCAAAGCCTACTAACATTGTGATAACTCTTAGAATCTGTTTACAAAAAGCATTCTACCAATTTATATCCCAACAACGATATTTGATAGTATCCATCAAACTGAATCTTTATACCACAGTAAATTTTTTTTTAATCTTGCTAATTGGATATATAATTACATCCGCAAATGGAATCTTACTGATGTTAATTTGTATGTCTTTGATAACTAGCTATTTTTAACAGTTTCACTGAGGTGGTTTACAGACCACAAAATCACCCATCTTAAGTGTACAAATCTAAGATTTTTAGGAAATTTATAGAGTTGTATAACCATCACTAATTTTAGAATAATTTGTAGGAATTTTAATTTTAGAAAGGTTCCTACTATTCCCCTCCATCTCTACTCCAAATCCTGTCCCTGTGCAACCACTGATCTGCTTCCTGCCTCTGTAAGTTTGTGTTTTCTGGACATTTCCTAGAAATGGAATAGGATGTAGTATTTTGTGTCTTTTTCACATAGCATAATGTTTTTAAGGTTTATTCATGTTTTCGCATGTTTTAATAGCTTGTATCCATATTTAAGTCATTTTTTAGTGCTGAATAGTATTCTTTAGTATGGTTGTATTGCATTTTTTTTTTTTTTTGAGACAGAGTTTCTCTCTTGTCACCCAGGCTGGAGTGCACTCACTGCAACCTCCACCTCCTGGGTTCAAATGATTCTCCAACCTCAGCCTCACAAGTAGCTGGTATTACAGGCACATGCCAACACACCCAGCTAATTTTTGTATTTTTAGTAGAGACTGGGTTTCACCACGTTGGCCAGGCTTGTCTCGAACGACTGACCTCAGGTGATCCATCCACCTTGGCCTCCCAAAATGCTCAGATTATAGGCGTGAGGGACCATGCCCAGCCTGTATTGCATTTGTATTATATCATCAACAGGTGATGGACATTTGGATTATTTCCAGTTTGGGTCCATTATTCATC
>NW_016107674.1:157598-160488 GCF_001604975.1 Cebus imitator
TTAGTAGAGACGGGGTTTCACCATGTTGACCAGGATGGTCTCGATCTCTTGACCTCGTGATCCACCCGCCTCGGCCTCCCAAAGTGCTGGGATTACAGGCTTGAGCCACCGCGCCCGGCCTAAGTTTATGCTTTCATATGTTTCCATTTCTCTTGGTAGATTCCCAGGAGTGGAATTGCTGACTCATCTAGTTTTTAAAATGTCTATCAACTAACTAGCGAATAGATAAACAAAATTTGTTAAATTTTAAATTTCACTTTTTTTCTTGAATGGTTTCTATAACATATAAATTATATGCTTTCCGAAATTTTGAAGAATTTTTTAGCAAGCCACCTGGACCTAGACAGCATTTCAAAAAAGATATTTTGGTGACTTCATAATTTCCTTCTCAAGGTTACTGGTGTGTGTGCGTGTGTGTATGTGTGTTTCTGTAAACTTACTTTGTATTATGTATTACTTAACCAACTTTAGCAATTTTCCCCTGAAAAACATCTATTTCATCAATATTTTCACATTATTGGCATAGAACATAATCTTATTCCATTTAAATATCCTCTGTTATATGCTCATATTCCTTTTCTCACTTCTAATATTGTTTGTTCGTATTATCTCTTTTCCTGGATTCAGTGGATAAAAAGCATTTCTATATTGTTAGCCTTAAAAAATTAAAAACACTTGGATTGATCAATTATACTTTATTTTCTAATTCATAAATTGCCATATTTCTTTTCCTTTTATTTCTGCTTAGTTGGGTTTTATTCTTCTAGTTCTCATTTTTTAGCTTTATGCTTTAGTCATATGTGTACTCAATTTCATTATCTCTGGTTTAATAATGACAGCATGTGGGGGCCTCAAAATACCTCTTTTTTACTGATCCAGCCACATTCTATGAATGCTCATATAAAACATTCTGATTTTTATTACTTTCTAAATAGCTTGTGATTATAATGTTGATCTTCTTTTAAATGAAGTCATTTTATATATTTTTTTAAATTTCCAAGTGGTTGAAAGGTTAGTTGCTTGGTTTTTGTTTACTTTTGTAATTTTTGTCTCGTTTTGTTGCATTTTGGACAAAAGTTCTCTTTATGGCTTTTATATTATTTGTTTTGCTCCGGTTTTCAAATAATACATCAGAAAGGCATATTCTTTGTTGCTAGGGAACAAAATTCAGTATGTGCCTATTAATCAACTTTGATAATTATGGTATATCAAACTTAGGTGTCTTTTTTTTCTGTCAGTTGTCAAAGTCTGGTGCTTACGTCTCTTACAACAATTGCTTTTCTGCTGAGTTCCCCTTTTATTTATGTGAAATTTTTGTTTTTTATATTTAATATTGTGCTTTTATCATGTGACTTTGATCATTATAATGTCTTCATTCTGCATTGTGCTTTTTATCAACATAAAGATGCCCCAAAATGGCTCTTTTATTCCAAGTGTTGCTTTATGTTGAATTCTACTTTGTCTTATTATTACTGCCATTCTTCTTTTAATTTGCATTTTCTTGAAAAATAATTGGTTATCATTTTTTTCTTTTAACTACTTAGAATTAACTCCAATATTTATTGGTGTTTTTCCTGATTTCAAAGTGAACTTATGTTCATTACAGAAATTCTAGCAACTATAGAAAAGCACACACATACAAAATCATTCTCTATCCAATACGCAGACTTTTGTCCTTTTTTCTCCCCTCTTCTTTTAAAATTTTCTTTAGTATGTTCAGAGCTGGAAGAGTCTTACACAGGGATCTGCAGGTCACAGACCAACTAAACCAGAAACTGTATCATTCCACAGATCACAGCTTAGAAGAACAAAGTTATCAAGAAACCAGCTCTTGTTTCTGTTTCATTTCTTGAAATCCAAAACAGCAAATCACATTCCTCCCTTGTCTCCTGTGGGAGCATAGAAATAAAGCGATTATATTGCCGGGGATTCAAAGCAAGAATGACTTAAATCTGCGGTGGTCCAGAGACCAGAAGCCCAGGTGGCTCCCTTGTTTCAGGAGTTTCGAGAAGATGAGTCTAGCAGCTGCCACTAAGAAACAAAACCCCTGCTTTGGCAAGGGCCTGGCGGTGTGTGATGCTGTGGTGGGAGTGTGCGTGCACGCACGCGTGTGTGTGTGTGTGTGTGTGTGTGTCTGGTGGTGGTATGTATGCATGCGGAGGGGTGAGCCAAGAGGTCATAGCAGTAGAGAGAGGTTGGGAGCAGCAGTGAGGTCCCACTGAGGATAAGCAGATAATCAACACACCTGAGTCCATTTCCTTGCAGCCATCTCTGGAGGATAGAGAAACCTGGGGTCTGAGGGCTGCCCCAGGTCATGTCCTGGCTTAAAAAAGTAAGGCCTGAGCTTAAGCAAAAATGTATCCTATGTCAAAGAATCTGCAAATAGGCTCTCCTAGGAAAGGTAAAAAGGATTGACTGCCTTTAACATAAAAGAAGAAAAGACTAAGTGGCTACTTAATTACTACCATCAAATCCATGAAGGTGTTCTTAAACAAAATGTTCAATGGCTTTCCACTTTCTCTGGAAGACAAAGGGGTTAAATGTGACCACTTAAGACAATGGAAATGTCAAGGAGAGTTCCTTAACCCTCAGATCTACACAACATGAAATGTCCGGTGTGTGACTCAGGTCTGTAATCCCAGCACTTTGGGAGGCTGACGTGGGAGAATTGCTTGAACCCAGGAGTTTAAGACCAGCCTGGGCAACAGAGAGACCTCATCTCTACTAAAAGTCAAAAAAATTAGCCTGATGTGGTGGTATGTGCCTGTAATCCCAGTTACTCAGAAAGCTAAGGTTGGAAGATCACTTGATCTCAGGAGATCAAGGCTGCAGTGAGCTAAGATCAGACCACTGCACTCCAGCCTGGGCAACAGAGCAAGACCTTGTCTCA
>NW_016107674.1:160750-276188 GCF_001604975.1 Cebus imitator
AAAAAAAAAAAAAAAGAAAGAAAAAAAGAAAGAAAGAAAAAACTATGAACCAGTCTACAGGGAAATACAATATTTTTTGCCATTACTATCCCCAATGATCATTGAAGAGAGACAGAAACAGCCATCTAGAATGTAGGGTCTATAAACTCCTGGAAAACACACAGGCCTCTGGGTCAGGCAGATCTGGGCAGTAGCTCTGAACAATCTAGACAGATTATTTAACCTCTTTACCCTTAGTTTCTTCATCTGTAAAATGGGCATAATATCACATCGTAGGTGCTCAACAAATTTTAGCTTCCTCCCTCTTTCAACCATCATTTGATAAACAGTTAATCTTGCCCACTGACCACTAGAGAGTACACTAATTAAATTCCATTCACTAAAAATTTACTGAATGTCTACTTTATGTAAGGCATCGGTGTGAACATTTGGTATTTCCTGGCTCCCCAGTATCCATTCACCCTCCTTTTGAAACGCCTCCAATTTGTGTGTGAATGTCCATCCCGCCCTTACTGTCTCTTGGTCAGTGTGGTTTTGGTAGAGTTCGCTGGGGAGCAGGCCCTTTCTTCTCCTAGACCTGAACCTGGGAGGCGGTGCCTAGTGGAGTCATCTCACCTTCTCAAGAGTCTGAGAATGAAAATACACAGAGAAGAGCAGAACTGAGTTTATAGAAACAGGGAGAAGCCAGCCTAACCCCTGGACTTTTCAGTTATGCGACTCAGTGGATTCTACCTTTTGTTTAAGTGAGTTTAAGTTGAGTTTTCTGTTGCTGAAAGAGTCCAAACTGATTTAGCCTGTGGAGGATGTGTAAAAACAAATAAGGCTAAAAAGCTTATGTATTATAAACAAGGTGTTTATAAGAATAATAGTACAGGGCAAAACATTTATTATGTACTTTTTTTCTAGTGCTTACTCAATACTAGTCACTACGCTAACTTTTTGCACACATTGTTTTATTTAATCTAAACAACAACTATTTTTATGGAAACAGCAGCATTTGGCTTTGAGCCTGAGAGATGAGTAGAAACTAGACAGGTGCAAGAAGAGGGTAAACAGGGTAAGTGGAAGAAGGACCAAATGGTGGCAAGAAAACTCAGGGACTGCTGGAGAAATAGTTGGCATTCCTATTCATTGGGGCACAAAGGGCAGGAAGGATGGTAGGGGGAATAATACTGGAGAGGCAGATTGAGACAAATGCATGGGGAGTTTGGAATGCCAGGGCAAGGAATTTGTGCTATTGACAATGAGGTGTTCTAGGCAAAGAGCTAAGAGACCCCAAATCTACCTTCGCATAGCTTAGATTATCCAGTGAAAATATTCCTACAATGCAAAGAAGTTAAGATCTTTTTCAAGGTGAATATAGAAGTGGTGGAAATTATTAACATATAAGCATTCACAATTTAGCCCCTGTCCTTAGCTTTTGGAGTGACTTTTGTTTGGGTCAGAAGCCAGATGTCCTCAATTGTGCACAGTTTATGTAGCGGCGAAAGAATGCAAAAACCTTAAAAACCTAAGAGGGTAAGTTGATCATATAAAGAAGAGTTTACCTGATAGACAAAACAGAGAGACAGAAAGGCTGAATGTTGGGGCTTGAGAGGTTGAAATTTAACAAGAGAGGAAGACTGATTCTTAGGGAGCTGCTGCCATCCATGTGGAGGAAGCTGAGAGTGATAAGGAAAGAGGGTTTTGAGAATGTGATGTCATGTGCTTTCTTAAGAGAAAAAAAAAGCAAAGATTTGAGGCACATCCTTGTAATTACTTTTTCACTTCCAGACTGTAGGTGCTGGGAATTATTACCAGTAGCAGGGAGAGCTCGAGTTGATACTTAAAGAAGGGCATGACTTTCTCCATACTTAGAGAAGAGCTTGAGTTGATACTTAGAGAAGGGCATGGTGGTGGGGAAGAGAAGCAGCATTTTGTATTCAGCTTGCAGGGAGACATACCATGGGTCCGCACTTGGACCATGCTAGGAACCCACCTACCTTGAAAAGAGGCATCAAAAAAGAAAAGTGACAAAAGGTGGAGATATGTCAAAACCATATGGCAGGCCTCTCTAAAAGTTAGAATTACCGTATGCTCCAGCAACTCCCCTTCAAACAGATTTGAAAGAATAGACTCAGATACTTGCACACCAGTGTTCATAGCAGGATTATTCACAACAGCCGAAAGGTAGAAACAACCCAGATGTTCATTGACAAATTAATGGATAAGCAAACTGTGGTACATACAATGGAAAACTATTATTAATATAATATATTATTCAGCTTTAAACAAGAAATGAAATTCTGGGGCCATGTGCAGTGGCTCACACTTACAATTCCAGCACATTGGGAGGCTAAGGTGGGTGGATCTTTTGAGCCCAGGAGTTCAAGACTAGCCTGGGCAACATGGTGAAACCTCAGCTACAAGAAAAAAAAAAATGCAAAAATTATCTGAACATGGTTGTCCCTGTGTCCCAGCTAGTTGGAAGGCTGAGGTGGGAGGATCATCTGAGCCCAGGAGGCAGAGGTTGCAATGAGCCATCATCATGCCACTGCACTCCAGTCTGGGCAACAGAGCAAGAAAAAATACAGGAAAAAGAAAGAAATTCTGATATGTGCTATAACATTAATGAACCTTAAAAATAATACGTAAGTTAAAATAAGCCAGACACAAAACAACAAATATTGTATGATTTCATTTATATGAAGTACCTAGAATAGGCATATCCATAGAGACAGAAAGTAGAATAGAGGTTACCAGGGACTAGGGGAGGAGGAATGGGGAGTTATTGTTTAATGAGTACAGAGTTTGTTTGGCATGATGAAAAAGTTCTGGAAAAGAATAGTGGTGACAGTTGCACAATATTGTGAATGAACTTAATGCCACTGAATTGTAGACTTAAAAACTGTTAAAACGATAACTTTTATGTTACGTATGTCTTACTACAATTTTAAAAAACACACGTGACATAGGGTTATTGATGCCATACCAGGGAGTGGGAGTTTGCCTACTATCACCAGAGACAAGTCTTGATCAGAAGGGAGGGCTATAAAAATGTTGTTCTAAGAAGACTGATCAATAGCTATGAGACAGAAAAGCTAGAATCAATGCCAAGCACCAGACTAGGGTGTGAACTTTTAAAACAGATAGGATGTGTTAACTCTAAGAGCCAGACAAAGAAAGAATCAGGGGGGGTTTGTGATTATTGGATGGGGAGAGAGGTGTTGGGGATGCCAGGCAGTTTTCATTATTTCAGCTTTTTTCTCCCTTACCAAATATTTGCTACAGTGTTTGATTTGTATTTTTCAACAAGCCAGGCATTTCCTTCTTAAGATTACCTAACGTTACCTTTCTCAATTGCTACCATAGTTAGAACTAATCAGCCACAAAGCCTTTAAATTATCAACCTCAGCCAATAGACAGTACTTCAACAATATGGAGAAAGTGGGCAGTCATGACTCAGGCTAAGTGACTCTGCTTTTCTGAATGGAAAAAACATTCCACATTTTGATCTTGGCCAAGAATGTTACTGAATGCAACTGTGATGTCTGTAAATTAACTTTTTTTGTGTGGTACTGCAATGTTTCCTATTGCATCACTATATGCTTTGTCAAAGAGGCAAATGTCAGACTCTTGGCTGATCAAACTAAAACCATTTTCCAACTTGTTTTTTAGGATCTTTTAAGTTTCACTTTGTATGATTTCACAACCTTACTATTCAAATAATATTTTACAATTTCAACATATTAAATCTTTTTACAAAATCCAAAACAAAGTACATTCTTATATAAAAACTTAAATTCCTACACAGTCAAAAATGGCTTATTGTTGCTCTCTATAACCCTTAGGTATATCTTAGCTGTGTTTTATTATCAAAGGGGCCCTGGCACACCTCTTAACCACAAACAAAGTTAAACCAGTTAACCTGTTTACCCCAGTAATCCCCACCCACCACCTCCTACCCCCACACCCCTCCCCACCCCACCACCATCACCACACAGTAGCAGAGAAGTATCTCCCAACTTCAGGAACTGAGGAAAGAGGAAGGTATGTTTTGATAACAAGGAGAGAAGTCCAACACCAGACTAGGTCAGCACTAAAGAGATCAGCCTAATTAGGTGCTGCAGTGACAGGCTCTGAGCAGACCAGCAGAAACAGAAAGTCAGAAGAGATGACAAGGGAGGTTGGGCTAATATGAGAAATGAGGTCTAATAAACATCACCTTTGCCTCCAGCAGCCCATGTGTTACATGTGCAAGGGAACTCCTAGTGGGCACCAATCAGACTAGATCAAACTGACAGCTGGAAATGGGTGATATTTCTCCCCAAAGAGTCTATTTGCATCCACTGATGTACGCAGAACTTTGGAGGTCTTAAGGAAAAATAATTGAATCTCGTCATATTAGTCTGTTCTCACACTGCTAAAAAGAATTACCTGAGCTGGGTAATTTATGAAGGCAAGATGTTTAATTGACTTACAGTTCCTTAGGCTGTACAGGAAGCATGGCTGGGAGGCCTCAGGAAACTTACAATTATGGCAGAAGGGCAAAGAGGAAGCAATTGTGTCATCATCTGGTAGCAGGAGACAGAGAGAGAGAGAGAGCAAAGAGGGAAGTGCCACACATGTTTAAACCAACAGATCTTACGAGAACTCACTCACTATCACAAGAACAACAAGGAGGAAATCTTCCTCCATGATCTAATCACCTCTCACCAGGTCCCTCTTCCAACACTGGGAATTACAATTCGGCATGACATTTGGTTGGAGACACAGAGCCAAACCGTATCACTTGTCTACTTCAAGCAAATGCAGATACGTTCATTCCCCAAATATTTATCGAGTTCTTCCTGCTGTTCCAGACACTATGAAAGGTGCTAGGAAGACTGGGAAGACAAGGTCCCTGCCTTCAAGGAACTTACAATCTTAGTGGAAGAGACAGCAATAAATAGAATAACAAATACATAAGATAATTAATAATTGTGATAACTACAGTGAAGGGAAAAAACAGGGGTGAGGCCACCTCAGACAGGATGTTCAAGGATTGCCTTAGAAAGTGGTAATATCTGGGCTAAATCTTCAAGGATGAGAAAGAGCCAGCCAGTCTCCCCGAGAAGGGCAAGCACTCCAGAGGTGAGAGAACAGAAGGCAGAGTAGCTGGAGCTGGTGAGGTGGGTTTGCAGAGCTGGCAGAAGCTAAGTCTTGTTGGGCCTCACAGACCATGGTGAGGAGTGGGTCAGAAGCCGCTGTAAAGTTTTAATCAGGAGAATGACATGATATGATTTACACTTCTAAAAGATCATTCTGGCTGCTGGGAGGAGAATGCAAGTAAAAGTGGAGGCAGATTAGTTAGGAAGCCACAGTGATAGCCCAAATAAGTGATGATGGCTCAGACCAAGAAAGTGGTTCTCAAAGTGGGGACCCTGGACCAGCAGCACCCAGCAACTTATTAGAAATGCAAATTCTCAGGCCCTACCCTAGCCCCACTGAATCAGAAACTCTGAGAGAAGCCAGGCACAGCCACTGGCACCTGTAATCCCAAAACTTTAGGAGGCCAAGGCAGGAGGATCACTTGAGCCCAAGAGTTCAAGATCAGCCTGGGCAACATAGTGAGACTCCATTTAGACAAAAATAATTGTGGTGGTACCCACCTGTAGTCCCAGTTACTCAGGAGGCTGAGATAAGGGAATTGCTTGAGTCTGGGAAGTCAAGGTGGCAGTGATTTGTGATCTTGCAAATGCAGTCCAGCTTTATTTTTAGAGACAGAGCCAGATCTTGTCTCTGAAAATAAATTTTAAAAAAGAAACTCTGAGGATGAGGCCCAGAGATATGTATATTAACAACTCCTCCAGTTGATTTTCATGTACCCTAAAGTTTAAGAACCTCTGGACTAGGGGTATGGAAATAGAGAAGGGCACAAGTGAACTGTGGCAGAAGTAAATTGTGATGGTTGAATTTGGTAATGTGTTAAATATGAAAGATGAGCTCACTATCAAAGCCAGAGCTAAGGACTCCAACTTAACCAGCTACCAGAGCAAAAGACTAACTCAGAGTAACAGTGCAGGCATATGAGCCCCTGTCTTGGAACTCATTGAAAGATGAGGAAAAAGCATGATGGAAGTTTGCCTTCAATGTCCAGCATCTGACCCCTCTTCCTAATTCAGAATATCACCTAGAGTATATGCCCTGGTGGGAGACACAGCCCCAACCAACCCTCTGTAAAAGTTAAAAGGGGGCTGAGCTAAACATTAAAAGAGTTAAAATGCCCCCCTTTTATTTATTATTTTTTTTAAGAGACAGGGTCTTGCCCTGTTGCCCAGTCTTGAATGCAATGGTGCTATCAAAGCTCACTGCACCCTCAGACTCCTGGGCTCAAGCAATCCTCTCCCATCTCAGCCTTACAAGTAGCTAAGAATGCAGGTGCATGCCACCTCACTTGGCTAATTTTTAAAATTTCTACTAGAGATGAGGGCTCACTCCATTGCCTAAGCTGGTCTTGAACTCCTGGGCTCAAGGGATTCTCCTGCCTTGGCCTCCCAAAGTGCTGGGATTACAGGCATGAGCCAGCACACCCAGCCTTGATTTTCCTCCTATAACTCACTATAACCCAGGGCTTGTGAAGATGACCTAGACTCAGTCAGATGCCCACATAAGACTTTGGCTCTGGAAAGAGTTTATTCAGGCTATGATAGTGGAGTCAAGGGTTCATTGGGAATGATGGATGACATGAACTTGGCTGTTATTTTCCAAGCCAGTTTTCCCATATTCCCCATCCCTTTATGAGCAATTAGACATGCTTCTATTAGACTCCTTTTCTGCCTAATTTACTAGATTTTTCATCCAAGCTCTCTGGTCCAAGGAAGGACCTTATAGAGACCATGTGTACATGGGAGCTCAGAGCTCTTAATATCTGGGTGCTAATTTTTATGTGGTGATAGTTGCACTCACAAGCTGCAGCAGCCAGAGACATTTGGGTTGCAGCCAGCTAAAGACAACAGCTTCTGGCAGTTGCTTTTCTGGACTTGTGTCTCTTTGTGCACACAGTCAACAGGCAACTGAGACTTCAAATAATAGAGATTTCCTTTTCTTTCTAAAGCCTTTTGACTTTATCTCCTCATCTTCTAGTCTATTGCCTATCATACTGTTCACATTGTAATGGTCTTCCCATAATCTTTGGCCTCCCCCACTGCAGAGGGTGACCCTAGAGCACAATCCCGACCATGCCATGCCCTTAGCAAGCATCATTCACACAATGTTTAGAATAAAATCCATAAAATAAAATAGGTAGACATTTCAATTCTACCTATTTTCCCTAACATATACCTTTTTGTACTTTCCAACACACACCTTATATTTAAAATAGTTTGGTCTATTCATTGTGCCCTGGACATGTGTCGCGTATGCCCATTCTCCCCTCTTTCTCTCCAAATCCTTCCCATCCCTCAAGACTCATTTCCATCCCCACCTTTCTTGGGCAATCCTTCTTGAGCTTAGCCACAATGATCTTTCCTCCTCTAAATTTTTTAAACCTGTAATGCCCATACCAGTCTGATGCTCAGCAGGCCCTGCCTGACGTGGTTTCCTTTTCTTGGGCTTGTACCTTATTGCATCAACCAGATGATAAACCCATTTAGAGCAGATACCACACTCTACACAGTGACTCACTGCTATGATTACCCAACTTCTATGTCCTAGACTAGCTCATGAAACATGATTTTGAACAGGATGGAAACATAGATCAGCAAGGAATATAATAAACAGGTCTCCTTGCCTGCCGCATCCATGGCCCCTTCTAGAGAATCTAGTTTCTCTAGAAGGTTACATGGAAAAAGCATCACTCTCTACCACATGACCAGTCTCCCCATCTCCCCCAACCATGGCTGAGTGTACCAGGGTTAGACATCTTAACCCCAAAGCAGCTGCTCCACTGTCAGGCAACACATGATCTGGACTGATCAGTCTTCTCCTTACAAGAATTTGCCCAAGAGCAGAAGATCAAACACCGCATGTTCTCACTCATAGGCGGGTGTTGAACAATGAGAACACATGGACACAGGGAGGGGAGCACTACACACTGGGGTCAGTTGGGGGGAAATAGGGGAGGGACGGTGGGGGGTGGGAAGCTGGGGAGAGATAGCAAGGGGAGAAATGCCAGATGTAGGTGATGGGGAGGAAGGCAGCAAATCACACTGCCACGTGTGTTCCTATGCAACAATTTTGCATGTTCTTCACATGTACCCCAAAACCTAAAATGCAATAAATTAAATAAATGGGAAAAAAAAAAAAAAAGAATTTGCCCAAGAGACACAGAGACTGTCATCAACTGGCAGTGACTACTGGAGCTTGGAAATCATGAGATTGAGGTGGACTGGGAGCTATGTTGGATGAAGTGAGCAAGATGAGTATGCAGAGCAAGTAGGTTTAGGAGAAAGGACAATGATGAAGATTTTCAGAGGCAGAGATCTCTGCAGCTCCTGAAGATAAAGAGAATGGCTTAGCTCCTGGTGGCTTTCTGGTTCTCAGGTCCAATCTTTCAAAGGGGCTGATTACATTTCCTGTCCATGAGATTTCCCTTTAACATTTCAGGAAATTGGAGCCAGCTTGAATAGCTTTCCACTTCTTCTTATCCCCCCACCCCCCCTTTTATTGCCATCAAAGGATTCATGAGTAGAAAGAGGCACCACAGGCTGATAATAATTCTTACCCTCCATTCTTTATACTCCTCCCAGGGTCCTGCCCCTTCCCTTCTCCTAGGGCTGTCACAGCAAAACGTGACTACTAAATTCCTAATGTGGAGAACCAAGAATCAATTGCTCAAATGCTGTCAAAAATGACATTCAAGTTTGAGTGACAAAGATGTCTCTGGTCCTGTCCCTATCCACTTCTCTATTTTTAGTTCTGTTCCTACTCTCTGAAATTACAATGCCTGGTGCTTAAGCAATTGCCAGGAGTTATTTAACAAGTACCTTACCCTTCTTTTAAGATGATGCTTTGATCCTGAGCTTACATCCTTTTCTCAGTGACAGGAATTTTGGAATGTGCCATTTCACAAAACACCAAGTCTCTTCTGGTATTTTCTTTGAATGAGGGGCTTGAGTCTGTTGGCTCGTAACAGAAATTGGAGCTTGTCAAAAGAAATTTTCCATAACCCAGTGTCTTTAGCAAGTTACTCTCCATATATTAAATAGGGCCCACATGGCCAGGCTTTCTTAAAAGGATGCTGTGAAATGAATCAATATAATGGGTTGAAAGTGCTTTGTAAACTAATTCCAAATAGTACTATTATTCTTATTGTCAATACCCATCTATCTTCAGATGCATTATTATAGAGGTAAAGGTCATACACAGACCTTTGAATAGCTCAAAGCAGAGCTATTCAATGTTCAGAGCTGTGTGAGGATGCAGAGGCTACATTCGACTTTCAAGTAAATGATGGCTATTTGATCGGCACTCAAGCATGTATATGTATATACTTCATTTTTGAAGTTTTTACATTAAACACAAATCTTCCATCAGAAAAAAGAATGTCAAATTTTTTAAACCCTATGTACAACTTAGGGATCAATTAAGGCTAGGGAGCTTGAGAAAGAAGGGACTGAGGAAAGAGTTTAAGCAAGTAAAAAATATATTACCCTTACCCAAAGAATTTATGAAAGTTCTTATGAATCTTACTCCAAAGTGTATCTCTAAACATTAGCATTCAGAACATGTTTCCAAGAGAGTTACAGATCAGGTCCTCCTGAAACAGACTGGAAGTTTATTTGGGAGGGTCCCTGGGAACCACACCTATGGGAGAGTAGAGGAAGCAGGATTGGACAGGAGGAGAAGCTGGACTACATTCAGCCATAACAAGAGCCTCAACTGACCCCCATGGGATGCTGTGAAGCCGAGATGACCCTGCAGAGTTGTTCCAAACCAAATTAAGAGGCAGAGTCTTTATGTTCTCATACGTCAGTCACTGAGAGCAGGCGGCCCCCAGAAAGGGGCCCAATGTCTGTCTTCAGCCAAGGGCAATTACCAGGAGGGATTACTCCACTGCAAGCTGTCAGCCATCCCTTCCAGTTGCTGAGGGAATGAGCACCTCCATCTTGAAGCAGAGGCTATGAGGATCTGGGGCACATTCAGCACCAACCACACAAGGTCAGAGGCACCATTGTAGGATTTTGTGTGTCAGTGAAATAAGAAACTCCACAAAGAAAATGTGCTCTTCACAATATTCTTGTCATCCCTCTGGCACACTGTCAGGGACAGGAACATACCCTAAACCAACTGGTATTTGAGTTTCACTAGAATCTGTGGCCAGAGCAAGAAAGCCCCACACAATATGCCTATACTCCAGTCCCAGCAACACATCATACCACTGGCTCCTTAAACCATGAACTTGCATCCTTTGTCAGTTACTTATTTCCAAGAGTGAGGGCTCAGCTTTAAACCAGATGAAAGGATTATTCTTGTTTCTCAAGCTTACCACCTCCTCAGGGTTGGAAGGCACTGAGGATTGACAATATTATTCTTTCAAAAAGGCTTATGGCTATTGAATTGAAAATTAAAGAGACATTGTCAGAAACAACATGAAGAATTAAAAGATCAAAAATAACATCTAGAATAATTGCAGTCCCCCCATTAAATAAGATATGCTAAAACCTATCCATACACAGCTTTGCAGGATTAAAATCCTTCTAGGTCTTCTTTAAAGTTTTATAAATACTCATTCCTTGTAAGACTTATATTAAACTTACTGAAATATGTTACAAAAAATCTTGCCTTAATTTTAATCAAAACGATATTTTTCTTCAAAGTTTTAAGGAAGGGAATCTTCTTCCACTCAATGAAATCTTAAAGTGTCATTTCTAGTACTCTCTTTGTCCTCTCTTGCTAATTACCTTGGCTCAGAAATTTATCAGTACAAGAACATGTGTTAACTTCCTGGTTAATTCAAAGTTCACAGATGTACACTGTGATTTTTAGCATACCTATCTATAATGGGCAGTGTGTCCAGGTTATTATATCCCAAGGACAACACCATTTAAGCTTTTCCTGGATCCTTAATTTTCTTTGTTAATTTGCTAGGATTTTCAACTTCAGCCAACAACAACAACAAAAAAAGTACACTGTCCTACATTAATGGTTTGGCAGATTGTAAACCACCATTGTTCCTTTCTCTTTTTGATGCTCTTCAGATTTTTTTAAAATGACTTTAACAAGACCTTTGGGTGCCAACTTATCACTGTCATACTGTTGATGTACCTAATTGACAGACCAGTAACCATTCATTTTATGTCTGAGTATGAAGCCAGTCCTCATCTTCACTCAATGGTATAGTTAGATTCTCACCAGCATGTGAGGCTATAGAAATTATTTACTAATAGCATGGACTCTTGAGCTAGACCTTACAACTTCAAATCCTACCTCTACCACTTAGCTATGGAAAAATCACCACCCTGTGTCCCAGCCTCCCCATCTATAAAATAGGAATATCTAGTCATAGGGCTATTGTTAGAAATAATCAATTTAAAAGCAGTGCCTGATACGTTTTTTAAAAAGCAAGTATTATTATTGCCACGCTAGTTTTTAGAATTAATTTTGTCAAAAGCAGTGCCTGATATGCAGTGCTATATATGTACTAGTACTATTATTGCTATGCTATTTTTACCAAAAAAACCCCACAAATTTAAAATTGTTTTCACTTATACAACTGAATTATGGCATTTTAAAAAAATGACCTCACAAAATCCATCGTGAAACTTTATCATTCTTTTCTGTTATAAACAAGATCATGTTCTATGCCACACTCCAGGCACCAAAAAGATGATATCCAAGCTAATGAAAATATATATTCCTGTACTCCAAACCATCAGAGTGCTCTCTCTGAGCATGGCTGTGGGCCAGGTGCCAGTGCTCCAGATATGATTAAGCCATGGGTTATGTCCTCAGAGCAATTACCATCACAGCTCCTCCCAGAGGTCCACTAAAACTAGCCCTATGTAAAGGTGAATCGTGGACTTCCCAGCACATTTTCTTATCTCACATTTATTCTCAAGCAATCTTTGTTGGCAGTTGCTTTCATACCCTGGGTGTGAAGCTTTCTTTCAGGTAATTGAAGCTTAAAAGAGATACATATTGTATAGTAGAGAATGAGAAGAGATTCCAATGAAAGGATTTAGCAGATGCTATGGTCTTTTTCTATAAAATCATTGTGATAGCCCTACCAATATCTATTTCTAGGCAAGCACCTTATTAAGATACCACTTTCTACATATCTGCAATTTCTAAAAATTGATATAACTAATCATTCCATTCCCCTGTATTTCCTTAGATAATACGATTTTTCTTCATGACACTGCTTGTTTAGTTTGACGGCTTGCTGGTGTTACCAATAGTATTTATTGGGTAGGTCTATCACTACTTAGGTCATGTGTGCTAATTGAATGCTGGTTGTGTGATAAATATCTTTTCCAACGTATAGGATATTTTAAAATACCAAAAAGGGTGTTGACCAAATTTTTAAATTAAAAAGTATTAATCAGGAAAGCTTCAGGAAGGTAAATTTCAGCCAGAAAAGTTACATATATCAATTGGTGACAGCAGAAAAGAGGGTTTGGTATCCAACTGGACACAGGAGAGGGAATTAGGAATTCGAAAATTAGAGAATCTTCCTATGGTAACACCATACTCTTTCTATCTCTCTGTCTCTCTGTGTCTCTCTCTCTCTCTCTCTCTCTCTCTCTCTCTCTCTCTCTCTCACACACACACACACACACACACACACACACACCTCTGCCCTTCCAAACCTCATGTTTGTGAGGGCAAAGACAAACCAGTCAATCAACTTTTTTTTTTAGACAGAGTCTCTCTCTCTCTGTCATCTAGGATGGAGTGCAGTGGCACAATCTTGGCTCACTGCAACCTCCACCTCCCAGGTTCAAGTGATTCTCCTGCCTCACCCTCCTGAGTAACTGGGATTACAGGAGTGCACCACCACACTCAGCTAATTTTTGTATATTTAGTAGAGATGGGTTTTCACCATGTTGTCCAGGCTAGTCTCAAACTCCTGACCTCATGTGATTCACCTGACTCATCCTCCCAAAGTGCTGGGATTACAGGCATGAGCCACTGCACCCGGCCCAGTCAATGAACTTGACAGACGTTGTGGAGTAACTGCTGCATGGCTGGACCAGAACCACAGATTCTGTGGTCCTAGATGAGTCATGGCCTTTTAAAGTTTCCCCAGATCACTAAAATTCTATATAAGGAATCCCTGTGAACCCCAGGGGAGCTCTCAACTATCAGAGGAAAGCTTTAGATCCCATAAGTTCTCTGTCATTGAACACTGAGTAGTAAATGTAATTCCCTAAACTGTTGCTTAGAGAATGTTTTCCATCCATACAAGAAGTATTTCAGGGCTGCCCAACCCAGAAATCTTTCTCCAAGTAGCTCCTAAAGGGCTTTAAAACTTTCCTCCTGTGGCTGCAGTATGGGAAAGAATAGAGATGCCAGAGAAACCACACACTAAGAAGGCTCAGGTTAGAAATTCAGACAGCTAAAGCATCTTGTTCCACTGTCCACCATTAGCAAGCAAAGCTCAAACACTCTCCGGCAGTGATAAGGAGGCACCAAGAATCAAAAGTCTACACAGAAAGACAAGCCTAGGCCAAGAACAACACAAACACACCCAAGTATCAGACAGGAGTAGCTCTTTTTCTGTGGGTCCAACTATGGCTGAGGCTTCCAGTAGTTCCTGAAAGTGGAGAGACTGTGGCCTGACATCAAAATCCATGCCTTTATGCAATCTTAGGATGGAGGGCAAGTTTACACATTTTCAATGAATTATTTGGCCTTCATTAAGGTCCTAAGTTAAAGAACCATTTTAGGTCATCACCATCTGCACATCCCTAGACCTAATTAATGGACACTACCTTTTGAATTAAGTTTCCAGGGCTTGGTGCAAAGCAAACATATGAGCATCTCCCCACTCCCCCTACCCTTAAAAAATTGCTTTGAGAGAATTACCTGTGTTTCTTTGTGGCATACATCACAGGGCACCTACCTGGAGACGAATCGTGTGTCTATATCAGGCTGCTCTGGAACAGATTTTCAGGAATATTCTAAGCACCTGAAGCTTCTCCAATCCTGAACTGTTCCTTTAGGGCTGCCCCAGTCAATCTGATATGGGAAAAAGAAGAAATCTACTCATGTTGGTGTTTCCCCTGCTTTCCTAACTTGAATTTGATTCTATATTTGTTTGTTTGTTTGTTTAACAAGCTCTTATATCATGCTCACTATGTTCCAGGCACTGTTCTAAGCACTTTATATAATTGACCTATTTAATCTCAATACCCTACCAACTGTGTGTCTTCCTTTACACACACACATCAGACATGCACACACATGCAAAACCTATCTTGTCTCTGGTGTGTCTACTTCTTTGTCTACGTATTTCATGTGATCATGTGTTATGCCCTTATTTATGTGTTTGTATCATCCCAATCTGAATTATAAACAAGAACTCAATGCTGACATCAATCTGAATACTGTGACTTCTAGGAACTTCTACATTTGTTTCCTCTCTGGCAAACTGTTGAAGAGGTGTTGCACTTGCTGTTGGTGTTGTTTCCTCTCAGGAGAATGTCCTTCAGGCTTCGTGAGAATCAAATAGCTTGCTTCCTGTATTAGTCAGGCTTCTCCAGAGAGACAGAACCAATAGGATATTGTGTTCATCTGTTTTGCATAAAGGGATAATGGAATGCTTGAGGCTAAATAAAGAAAAGAGGTTTATTTTGGCTCATGGTTCTGCAGGCTGTACAAGCATGGCACCAGCATCTGTTCAGCTTCTGGTGAGGCCTCAGGAAGCTTTTAGTTATAGTGGAAGGAAAGAGGAGCTGATATGTCACATGGCAAGAGAGGCAGCAGGAGAAAGGAGGAGGTACATGGCTGGATGAGCTTTAAATACCCAGCTCTCACTTGAATTAACAGAGCAAGAATTCACTCATTACCAGGCAGAGGGCACCAAGCCATTTATGAGAAATGCTCCCCCATGACCCATATGCCTCCCATCAGGCCCCATCTCCAACACTGAGATCACATTTCAACATGATATTTGAAGAGAACAAATATCCAAACCATGTCAGATATATATTAGAGAGAGAGAGAGATTGATTTACTATGGGAATTTGTTCACACAATTATGGAGCCTATTATTAAGTCCCATAATCTATCATCGGCAAGCTGGAGAACCAGGAAAGCCAATAGTATAATTCAACCCAAGTCTGGAGGCCTGAGAATGAGTGAGTTGATGTCTAAGGGCAGGAAGGGATGGGTGTCTCAACTTAAAAAGAAAGGGCAAATTTGTCAGTCCTCTGATTTCTTGTTCTATTCAGGTCGTCAACAGATTAGATGTCCATCCACACTGGGAAGGGTCATCTGCTTTACGAATACTGTACACAAATTCAAATGCTAATCTGTTCTGCAAACACATTGATAGACAAACACCAAAATGATGTTGTGCTAGCTATTTGGGCATCCCTTAGCACAGTCAAGTTGACACATAAAATTTACTATCACAAGTCCACCCCTGTCAAGTTGACACCTATATGCTTCTCCTTAAACTGTACTTAATCTCCAATTACAGACAATAACAAGGTAATAATTCCACCTAACATGATACAACTATCCTACATGCAATCAAAAATGCACTAATCCCTTCCTCAGAAGAGGAAGTAAAATCCGTAAGTGATATTTACTACTCTCTTGATATCCTGCAACTTAAATACCATGATATAAAATTAACAATACTTAAATATTCATTGGTATTAAGTCATCTTATGTTACATGATAATGAAATAAGAGAAAGAAAACAAAGATATTTTCTTATATGTATATATACACAAATGTATTCATAACAAAATAAGAAGAAAATATCTATGACAATTATATTCCTCATTTCTATAACTGGTCATGTGTTTGTAGCTGGTATTTATAACTACTTTATTCTACTACCCATTCTGTATTCCCTTTGCCATAAGCAAGAACCGTAACTGGTCATGGTTCTTTAACCCAAACCTTCATTTCTAAAAGGTCTGGGCTATTAATGTTCTTGCCTGGATTCAGTTGTTCTCATTTTCCACTGAACGTAATCACAGGCCATGAAAATAATAAGAGACACCCTAAGGGATCTCTTATATTCCAGACATACTCTTCCATACCTCTGTTGTGTAAAATTTCCCCCCTTGGTAGTCAGGATTGATTACCCCACAACACTGTAACTATTTATTTATTTATTTGTCTGTTGACTCAGAGGCATAAGGAGCCCAAAGTGGCCAGGTAGAGTCTTAATTTCCAGTTCAACGGAATCATTGTTGAGTCTCCCGGCAGAAGCATTCCTCCCTCTGGAGCTAAGACCACTAGGTTAGCAGAAGATAATGTCTCAGGAATAGGAAGCAAGACTTTTGCTAGTGGGTTTCTGGGGGTAATAGTGAGTGGTGTCACTCCCATTTCTACCCCCTTGATTCCTGAAACTATGAATCCTGACTATTGGAGAAACAGTATCACATATTGACACTTATTCAGAGCATATTAGCCTTCTGCAAAATCTTGCTTCCACCCTACAAGGTATTGTCACCTATCTGGTGCTGTAACTGAGTCTTCAAAAGGCCATTTCACTATTATATCAAGCCAGCTGTTTCAGGATGGTAGGGAATGTTGTAAAGCCAGTGAATTCCGTAAGCATGAGCCTATTGCCACACTTCTTTTACCATTAAGTGAATTCTTTGATAGGAAGCAATGATGTATAGAATACCATGATGGTGGATAAGGCATTCTGTATGTCCATGGTCAGTAGTTTTGGCTAAAGGTGGGAACCAATTCTACTTTGGGTGAGGCGGCTTCTTCCACTAGCAAAGACTCATCAGAATTTAGGGTTCAATGTCCTTAGCTTCCTCTGAGTCTTCCCACACATCCCCAATCAATCCACAGGATCCTATTTTTTCCCCAATCAATGTCTTCACTTTAACAGTGGGCATCCTATAAGGCTGGGAGTTCCACTTGCATTGTAACTCAGCCAATCACAGGATGAGTTTCTGCATTTGATTTTCAGCCATTTCAGCTCCACAACTATAGGAGGTAAGACTCCTTCAGGGCACACCTGGAAGCTCTTAGGTCATGCAGAAAATTCAAATCCCTGAGCTCATTTTTTTCTTTTACCACTTTGTCCAGAGACACTGGGAAAAACAAACCAACATCATTATATTCTCTAATTTCCCAAAAAATGTTCAAAAATATCATATACTGTACAGAGTTGCTGGTTTCTTCAGATTGATTGGTTCCTGCCTTCTTAGGATTGATTAGGAGTAGTTGATTAGGAGTATCCAATGCAGATATTTTATTTACATCTCTAAACAGTTCACATGCCATGGATTATCAGTGCTGACTTGTATTTTGTTTTTTTAAGATGAAGTCTTGCTCTGTCACCCAGGCTGGAGTGCAGTGGTGCTATCTCAGCTCACTGAAACCTCCACCTCCCAGGTTCAAGCAATTCTTATGCCTCAGCCTCCCAATTAGTTGGGACTATAGGTACCTACCACCACACCCAGCTAATTTTTGTATTTTTAGTAAAGACAGGGTTTCACTATGTTAGCCAAGCTGGTCTCGAACTCCTGATCTCTGGTGATCTACCTGCTTTAGCCTCCCAAAGTGCTGGGATTATAGGCATGCACCTGGCCTGTGCTCACTATACCACTGGAAATAGTTACATTAATTTATTTGTATCTTTAAATCTAACCAGATTGAACAGCCAATTCCAGAAACCACAGAACCAATTCAGAAAAGTCATCCTTAAAAGTCTGTCCCTTTAGAAACTTTCTCGATACTAAAATTTGTATTAGGGTTCCCCAGAGAAACAGAACCATTAGTGTGTGTGTACTTGTGCGTGTGTGTGTGGGTTGTGTGTGTGTGTGTATGTGTGTAGACGGAGATTTTATTATGGGAATTGGTTCACATAATTATGGAAGCAGAGAACTGCCACCATTCTGGTCTGAGTCTGAAGGCCTGAGAACCAGGAGCACTGATAACTGAAGCAGGAAGCGATGGATGTCACAGCTCAAAAAGAGAAAAATTTGCCACCATTCCTCTACCTTTTGTTCTATTCAGAGGCTCATAAAATTGGATGATGCCCACCAACACTGGCAAGGTCATCCACTTTACTCAGTTCACAAATTCAAATGCTAATCTCTTCTTCATACGCCCTTATAGACACACCCAGAAATAATGTTTTACCGGCTCTCTGGACATCCTGTGGCCCAGTCAAGTTGACACATAAAATGAACCACCACACCTCCCTTTCCTCTTCTCTGAGATGGGGCGGGGAGTGTCTGTCTAGACCAGCACCACTGCTGCTTTCATGTGCCCCACCCCCAACTCAAGTATCTCAGCATCACTGGGAATACCTGAAAGACATCATTTTTCTGTTAAATTGCAGGACTGTGTGGATGAAGGTAATGGCAATAGCAGTTTTCTTCCACACCCAGGCCTGTCTCTGTCATGCTCAGCTGTGCTGTGGCTGTGAAACTGTCTTTATGGAGTGCTTAGTGCAGCACTCTGGGCAATTAGGGGCTTGACAAATGCTTTTTCATGATGCTGAAGCTGAAGATCAGAAGAACAAAACATTTCCTAAAACAAAGGATGCATTGTGAGTGAATTCACCTTTCAGAATTGACTGTCTGGCCACCAGGCCCCTCTATGCCCAGCATGTGGGGAATCATCATCCTGAACATAAGCATAGAACTGCGCATGCAGGGACTAGGGCCATGGCACTAGACTCTTCAGTGCCAAGATGCCTCTACTGCATGAACAGAGGAATAATAAGATCTTAAATTTAATAACCAAGCTGGGAAAACATTAACTGACATAAAGGATTAGGAACTCACAAACTGGCCTGAGCAAAAACCTCATAGATCCCAAACTCAGTAGCAAGTATTTATTCAAAAACACTAATTAGCAGGTAAAATGCAGGTTCATGAAATAGAGCTTATAAGGAAGTGAGGAAGGATGGAGAGGTTGAGGGAAAAAAAAGTAAGACAATTTCCTTAGTGAGAATGATGAGAGAATTGCTTGCTCAAGGGCAAATTTTATGGAAAATCATGATCCAGTGCTAACAGAGGGAGAAATCTTTCCAGAGAGTTAATGGAGCAGTTAGAGAAATTCAGGTTCAGTAAATCATGAGGACTGGGAGTATTGATCTGAACATTCTGGTAGATGAAAATACGGAGCTGAGCTGCTGACCAAACTATATAATAGAAAAGCTCTTCAAAAGTGGCTGGGAATTTTAGTTGCTGAGTTGATGCTGGAGTCTTGCCCACAGAGTTCACCCTTCCAAGCTGATTCTCTTAAGAAATTCTGCACACTCTATCCTGGAGGTTAGGAGGCTCTGGCACTCTCAAAACTGCATCTTTTATCTCCTTGATGGTTCCCATATCCAAAATTTCCAGCCAAACCTCTCATCTGATCTTCAGGAGAGTATTTTCAAGTCTTTCCAGGACATTTCTACTTAGGGGACTCACTATCACAGCTAATTAGACACTCATCCTCCCCAATGCCCTCAGCATCATAAATAATGAAAAAACAAAACAAAGCAAGGAAACAAACCACAAGACCATCCAAATTGTATTCTTTGTCTTCCAGCCTCAAAAACAGGGAAATACCTATGCTTCTTCCTACTTTTCCAGCTCCTCTACCCAATTTACCAAAAATATTAGCATTGAACCTCAATTAGGTATTTAGCCTTTCTCTGATTCAGTTTTCATATCTGGATAATGGAATAATAAATAGTTGAGTGAGGACTGAATAAGGCCATGCATGTAAAGCGCTCAAAGTGATATCTGGCTCATAGTTATAGTTATATACAAGTCATCATTTTTACCAAAACTGGCATTATATTAAAATCTTTCTTTACTTCTTTCCTCTACAGATTACACTAGCATCACATAGACACCTTCATCACTTTGCCCTAAATTAGGGTCCCAAACTTTTAGAGCCAGAAGACTCTTAAGAGAATTGAGGACTAGTCTTTGCTGCATGCCAAAATCTGCTGGGTGCTTCTAAAACATACAGAACCCCAGTCCCACCTCCAGACTTACTGAATTTGAAACTTGTAGAAAGGGCTGCTTAGGACGTGATATGATTTGTCTGTGCCCCCACTCAAATCTCATATTGAATTGCTGTTCCCATAATCCCCATGTGTAGTGGGAGGGACCCAGTGGAAGGTAATTGAATCATGGGGGCAGTTTCCCCCATGCTATTCTCTTGATAGTGAGTAAGTGCTTACGAGATCTGAGCCCTCTGAACTTGGCTCATATTCTTCTCCTTCCTGCTGCCATGTAAAGAAGGATGTGTTTGCTTCCCCTTAAACATGATTGCAAGCTTCCTGAGGACTCCCCAACCATGAGGAACTGTGAGTCAATTAAACCTCTTTCCTTTATAATTTACCCAGTTTCTCAGCAGTGTGAGAAGGGTCTAATACAGTAAGTTGGTACCACAGAGAGTGCAGTGCTGGTATAAAGATACCAAAAAATGTGGAGGCAACCTTGAAAGTGGATAACTGGCAAAGGTTGTAACAGTTTGGTGGGCTTAGAAGAAGACAGGAAAACGTGGGAAAGTTTGGAACTTCTTAGAGACTTGAATGGCTTTGACCAAAATGCTCCTAGTGATATGAAGTCCAGGCTGAGATGGTCTCAAATGAAGATGAAGAACTTCTTGAGAACTGGAGCAAGGGATTAGAAAAGAAACTGGCAGCATTTTGGTCCTGCCCTAGAGATCTGTGGAACTTTGAACTTGAGAGAGATATTTTAGAATATCTGGCAGAAGATTTCTAAGCAGCAAAGTGTTCAAGAGAAAGCAGAGCATAAAAGTTTGGAAAATTTGCAGCCTGATAATGTGATAGGAAAAAAAAAACATTTTTGGGGGAGAAATTCAAGTGCCCTGCAGAAATTTGCACAAGTAATAAGGAGCCAAATGTTAATCACCAAGACAATGGGGAAAATGTTTCCAGGGCTGCTTCACAGAAGCCCTTCCCATCAGCCCTAGGCCCAGAGGCCTAGGAAGAAAAAAAGATTTCATGTGTTGGGCCCAGGGTCCCCCTGCTGTGTGCAGCCTAGGGACTTGGTGCTCTATGTCCCAGCAGCTCCAGCCATAGCTAAAAGGGGGCAAAGTGTAGCTTGGGTCATGGCTTGAGAGGGTGTAAGCCCCAAACTTTGGCAACTTCCACATGGTATTGAGCCTGAGGGTGCACAGAAGTCAAGCATGGAGGTTTGAGAGCCTTCACCTAGATTTCAGAGGATGTATGGAAATGCCTTGATGTCCAGGCAGATGTGTGCCACAGAGGTGGAGCCCTCATGGAGAACCTCTTCTAGGGCAATGCAGAAGGGAAATGTGGGGTTGGGGACCCCACAGAGAGTCCCCACTTGGGTACTGCCTAGTGGAGCTGTGAGAAGAGGGCCACCATCCTCTAGACCCCAGAATTGTAGATCCACTGACAACTTGCACCATACTCATGGAAAAGCCAAGATACTCAATGCCAGTCATAAATGTAGCCAGGGGAGTGCTGTGCCCTGCAAAAACACAATGGCAAAGATGCCAAGACTGTGGGAGTCTACCTCTTACATCAGTATGCCCTGGATGTGAGACATGGAGTCAAAGGAGATCATTTTGGAACTTTAAGGTTTAATGACTGCCCTATTAGATTTTGGACTTGCATGGGGCCTGTAGCCCCTTTGTTTAGGCCAATTTCTCCCATTTGGAATGGGTATATTTACCCAATACTTGTACCCCCATTGTATCTAGAAAGTCACTAACCTACTTTTGATTTTACAGGCTTGTAGGCAGAAGGGACTTGCCTTGTCTCAGATGAGATTTTGGACTTGGACTTTTGGGCTAATTCTGAAATGAGCTAAGATTTTGAGGGACTGTTGGAAGGGCATAGTTGTGTTTTGAAATATGAGGACATGAGATTTGGGAGGGGGCCAGGAGCAAAATGATATGATTTGGCTGTGTCCCCACCCAAATCTCATCTTGAATTGTAGTTCCCCTAATCCCCATGTGTAGTGGAAGGGACCCAGTGGAGGTAATTGAATCATGGAGGCAGTTTCCTTCATGATAGTGAGTGAGTTCTCACAAGATCTGATGTTTTTATAAGGGGCTTCCTCCTCTCAACTCTCATTCTTCTCCTTCCTGTCATCATGTGAAGAAAGATGTGTTTGCTTCCCTTTCCGCCATAATTGTAAGTTTTCTGAGGCCTCCCCAGCCCTGTAGAACTATGAGTCAATTAAACCTCCTTCCTTTATAATTTGCCCAGTCTAGGGTAGTACTTTATAGCAGTGTGAGAATGTACTAATAAAAGAAGTAGTTTGTTTTTCAATAACTTCGCTATGTCTTCTGCTGCAAAGTCAGGTTTGAGAACCACTGAGACAATTATAGTGAACTCCCTCATTTTATAGATGAGCAAACTGAGGCAGAGAGAGATTAAAAGACTTGATCAAGGCTGGGTATGGTGGCTTATGCCTATAATACTTTGAGAGACTGAGGTAGGAGGATTTCTTGAGCCCAGGAGTTCAAGACCAGCCTAGGCAACATGATGAGAAACCTATTTCAAAAAAATTTTTTTTGTTTTAATTAGCTGGGTGTGGTGGCATGCACCTGTGGTCTCAGCTACTCGTGAGGCTAAATTGGGAGGATTGCTTGAGTCCAGGAGGTTGAGGCTGCAGTGAGCTGTGTTGGTGCCCCTGCACTCCAGCCCAGGCAAAAGCATGAGCCCTTTCTCAAAACAAAAACAGAAACAAAAAACACTTGATCAAGAACATAGAGCTGGGTAGTGGCAGTTCCAGGACCCCAGATCCCATGATTTTCAATTTAGAGTAATTTCATTTTACCACACTGACTCCTTGTTAGCCCCGTTAGTGCCATTGATCTCTCTATCTGCTCTTCCTTGTTTTCAATGTTCCCTCTCTAAGTAGTTAGTCTACATCAGCCTCAGTTCCAGAACCTATAGTGTTTCCCCAGGGCAGGGCTGGCCCCAGAAAGTATGATCCCTAGGCAAATATCCTCTACAGGGACATGTCTATATATATGATTTGATTAAAAAATGAGTCTGTGTGAGGGATAGTAATTTACTGGTAAAAATTTAGAATAATGGGTATTCTGAACAAATATTCAAATAATGGGTATTTTACACACACTGATTGGGCAATTGTTTATTGCCCTTTCAGTGTGTGTAAAAATTCTTGTCTTCTTCATCCCTCATAAATTAGTTACCTAAAATCAACCTGTGGGCATCATTCTAGTGGTCCAATGGCATGAAATCTGACAAAAGAAATAACTTGTTGGTCAGTGTCAGTGGGAACATATGTTCATCAGACTGCTCTCTTGAACCAGGTTCCACCTTGGCCCTGAATAATCTTACAGGTATGCAGTTCAGAGCTTCTCTGGACATCTGGTCAACCTTACCAGATGGCTAGAGAGTACGATAGTGCTCTGAAGGAGAGAAATGGGATCTGGCTTGGACACTCCACTCAAATAAGACTATAGGCCAGACTTCTTCAAGCAAAGCCATTCAAATCATGGGGGCCCCTGAGGTGTGGGGGCCCAAAGCAGGAGTCCTGCCCACTGTTAAAGAGAAATACTCTCATCCATCAACTGGTTAGTAGATTGGGATGCTATGGAAGGGTATTTCAGAACCACTTTTCATAGCTTTATGAAGACATCTGGCCGACTGCACTGTATGTTAAATAAGTAGGAACTTGGATGCATTAAAAATTAATGGAAAATTGTATGAATAATGAATCTGTGGTGGTGTATAAAATGATCATACATTACCTCCAGGTTAGACAATGCATCTCTGAAATAGTACGGGTTACATGACCTTACATCTTTTCACTGCTGGCCTGAGGAGAACAGGGACAGAAAAGAAAGCAAATAAAATCTGGGCCGGGTGAAGAACTTTCAGCTGTGCAAGCTACTTGTGTTTATAAAGAAATGTGCCTAAGGGTCTATCCCCAGTCCTTATTTTTCAGAGATGTGCCACACAGTCCTGAGCCCGTAAGACTTAATTGCAGATGCTACAAACCCCTTGAACTGACCCTGCCCCCTACAAATGAGAGACCTCTCAAGATGTTAGCAAAACTGGTTTAGGTCAGCCATCTTGGAGCCATGCCAGCCAAAGTTGTGACTGCAGGAATTGCATTGATGTGGCTTGGTCCACAGAGAGTTAGGTGCAGGAGCACCAAGAATAAGGCAGTGTTTACCTAGCTCCCACCTTTACCCCATCCTCCTTCTCCCCACCAAGCCTGCTCTGCAACTTCCAAAGAAAAATAGAAGAATCATGTCTGTCTCCAGCCTCATGGGGTTATTTCCAAAGGTTTGGTAGTTTTTCATGTTTTCCTTTTCACCCTGCCAGTATCCAATTACTTGGCTATGTCTGCCTGTCTGTCTCTCTCTCTCTCTCTCTCTCTCTCTCTCACACACACACACACACACACACACACACATACACACACACACAGTGCTAGTACATTTTGGCTTGCAAAATTTTGGATAATATGTTGTTTCAACAAGATATATATATATATATATATATATATATATATATATGTTTGCTTGCTTGTTTTTTGTTTTGTTTTGTTTTGTTTTGTTTTGTTTTGAGATGGAGTCTGGCTCTGTCACCCAGGCTGGAGTGCAGTGGCATGATCTTGGTTTACTGCAACCTCTACCTCCCAGGTTCAAGCAATTATTTTGTGTCAGCCTCCTATGTAGCTGGGACTGCAGGTATGCACCACCATGCCCAGCTAATTTTTGTATTTTTAGTAGAGATGGGATTTTACCATATCAGCCAGGCTGGTCTCAAACTCCTAACCTCAGGTGATCCACCTGCCTCAGCTTCCCAAATGTTGGGATTACAGGTATGAACCACCCCTCCCAGACAACACGACTTATTTAACAAAACAAAACAAGAAGTCAAAAATGAGCATTTTCTGACAAATTAGAAAGAGGAGCACCTAGTAACACAGGCGATGGGACAAAGATTCACAAAGTCTGCCTGCCTGCATAGTTTCTTTGACTCAATTCTTTTTGACCCTAAAGGAATTTCATGGTAATAAAGTATGTACTCCAAAATCAAGCCTTCCTAACTAGAGATACCTGGGGACTGTTTGTTCTTTGCAGTATAGCTGTGTGTGGCATGACCCTCTGAATGTGCATGTGAGAGAGTATGTGTATTGGGAGGAGGGGGATGTTGCTATCAGTGTGTGATCGAGTCTGCTTTCAAAGCTAATCCCAAGGGATAAAATAAGCTGTGGATCTAATTTGATGAGACACTAAAATCTTCTGACTCGTCTTATCTAACAGAATTCTGGTGCTTGTTTCTCATTAAGACAATCTGGGGTAATAACTTTATTTAGTGGGTTCTTCCCCCCTGGACTGCTAGCGGAAAGTCAAAGATTGATTTACAAACAGAGGTTTGTTAAGTACTATTTTTAGAACAATGCTGTACCAGATTTACAAGGGGGTTGAGGGGAAAAACTACAGTCACTTTTGAGCAAAGTAGCATTTCACTGCATAATAATGAAGTACTAATTGCTCTTTGTCATCACTTTTTATGCAAATTGCCCTAGAGCATTTGCCCAATATGCATTTTACATTTTAACAAAGAAAGTGGAGTCTTGACAAATAAGAATCGTATACCCAAGCAAAAATAAAAATTTCAGCTATAAAATAAACCGCTTAAGGTGTATTCTCTAAGATATAAATTTTTCTATTATATCATCCCCATTATTAGATCTATTTGACCAATAAGATTCCTTTGAATTTAAAATAATAATTTGTGTGTCAGGCAAAAAAATAATAATAAGTTTGTACACAAAACTTGCATGCATTTTACTTATTCTACAATTTATAACGGAAATTTAATGTGAAAATTATGTTTCTAGCAGAATTTAAATAGACCAGGTCAAAATGTAGATTGTCAAAGGAATCAAATTGTGTCAAAGCATTTATCACAGGTACAAGTTTCACTATTTTAGAGATTTCAGTTATTCTAATGATTTCATTTTCATAGAGACAGTCAGCATTATTTTAAAAAGAAACATGATTTTCATATCATAAATAAGTACAAAGTTTGAAACATACTTCAAGGGTATATGTGTTCATATTCTGGTCTAGAGACTAATACTGGTTACTATCATACTAACACCAGACAAACAGAGACAGAAATGTGATTTTAAAATTTTCCAGGACCTTCAGAGAAACCCCAAATTCAAACCTGGCCTTCCAGGTCATTATGAAGATGTATTAGTCAAAATAAGAGGATAGGACATATTTTATTTAACAGTCTGTTAGCTTGATCTATACCATTTAAATATTTAAACATATAGTATGTGGGCCTACATTTGTACTCTTGCCCTGGGCCCTGCAAATCTTAGGGGTAGGTCTACATCTTATAATTACTTTCCTACTTCCAACTCAAAGCTTCAGTGAAATCTATGCATGCTTATTCTAAAAATTGCATGAAATTGGCTTTAAAGGCAGCTGACTTCGAAGGCCATCACCTTTGCTTTTCAGTAAATCCACACTTTACAAATAGAAAAATACAGTATGTGACAAGGTGCTATTGATTAAGCAGTAGAGGATTTCTTCCCAAATGCACTGAACTGAACTATTGTCTTTTATAAATTACCATCATAGAGTGTTATTTCCAAAGTAGGATAATTCCTTGGAATAATAATAATATACTGTGAAGTTGGTTTAACTCCAGACTTCAAAGCTATTTACATCCTAAAGTCTACAGCCCCTTCTTCTAGGTGGGATCTATGAAGTATTGTATACTCACTTTTACTTTTACCCAATCCCAGATCCAGAATAATACTTGCCTGAGATCATTGCATGAGTCAGGGGAAAGTGGAGTGTGGGATCATCACTCATGGTCCCAGGCCCCCTCCATTAGACATCCTGATTATGAGATGAAATACTGGTAAACATGAGCTCCTGTACTCAGGAAATGTACTGTGAAGGGCATAATGAATTACTTATGCGTGTAGTGTATGTATAAATCATATTAAACCATGCTGAATAGTACATTATCATGCTTCTATTTTGCATTACAAAAGTAACTAATGTAAGCTGCAGAGTGTACTTTTAATCCATTATTCATTTCTAAAAGTAGTCAGACCACTATTCAAGTACCATAAAGGGCTACCAGTATAAGCAAACCTACTTTTCAATTTATGAAGATGAAACAGCAAGATTTTAAAATCAATTTTAAATTAGTCAAGTTGTATTTATCAAAACCTATATTAAATCTATGCATTCCTGTTCTGATGGAGGAATTATAACAAACTATAACTTTTTCACTTAAAGAGTTTATATGTCTCAAGTCCAGAATCAATATAATTACCTTCTTTATATGTGATTTTTTAATATTATTTGTTTTATCTCACTTTTAATGATTACATTAGGTCAAAAATCTGTTTTTAGTTTCCTTTCTCATTTGAGTTCAGCTATGTACATTCTGGTTTTCCACCAGGGCTGCCTCAATGTGGTTAGCTTCTCTTCCACAAATGTTTTCCCAGTACATAAGCAAGGAGTTGGGGTGTGCTGATCTCCCCAGAGCACGCCGTCTGCAGTGCCACTCAAAGGCCTTTCTGATCATAGCTCAAAGTTCAACAACCATGACAGAAAAGGTTGATACAAATCATAAAAAAGCAACATAAGCACAAAACACAAACGACAAACTCAGAAAATATTTGCAACCTATATCACAAAGGACTGAGCTCCTTAATGCTTAGAGTCTTAGAAAGTGAAAGAAGTCCAATAACCCAAAAGAAACTAAGGAAAAAATGTGAATAGAAAATTCATGGGCCAGGAGCAATGGCTCACGCCTATAATCTCAACACTTTGGGAGGCTGAGGCCAGCAGATCACCTGAGGTCAGGAGTTCAAGACCAGCCTGGCCAACATAGTCTTTCAGTAGAAACCTTGTCTCTACTAAAAATATAAAAAATTAGCTGGGCGTGGTGGTGGGCACCTGTAATCCCAGCTACTGGAGAGGCTGAGACAGGAGAATCACTTGAACCTGGGAGACGGATGTTGCAGTGAGCAGAGATCCTGCCATGTCACTCCAGCCTGGGCAACAAGAGCAAAACTCTGTCTCAAAAAAAAAAAAGAAAATTCACAAAGAAATGCAAATGGTCCTCAACCATATGAAAAGGTGTGCAGACTTAATCAAATAAAGAACAATTCAAAGGAAAGCTACATCATGACACCATTTCTCACCTATCACATTGGCAAAAGACTCTTCAAAGTTTGATTAATACAATTGTTAACAGGGCTATGGGGAAATAACCACTTACATATGCTGGCAGGACTGCAAATTAGAATAAATCTCATGGACAGCAATATGACAATTCCTATCAAAGTTATTTGCTATGACCCAGTAATCCCTCATCTGGGAATTTATCCTCCAGATGGATACACCTACACATGTTTGAAATGATGTATGCACTAGGTTATTCATTGCAGAGATGGGTGGAGTACCTCATGCCTGTAATCCCAGCATTTTTGGAGGCTGAGGTAGGCAGATCACTTGAGCCCAGGAGTTTGAGACCAGCCTGGGCAACATGGTGAAACCCTGTCTCTACTGAAAATACAAAATGTTAGCTAGTTGTGGTGACACCTATAGTCTCAACTATTCAGGAGCTGACGTAGGAGAATCACCTGAGCCTGGGATGTCAAAGCTGCAGTAAGCCAGGATCTGACCACTGCACTCCAGCGTGGGTGACAGGAGTGAGACCCTGTCTCAAAAAATGAACAAACAAAACAACAACAATGAAAAAAAGCAAGGCTAGGTTATTCATTCTAGTATTATTTGTAATAGCAAAAGTCTGAAAACTACTCAAGTGCCCATTAATAAGTATAAAGATTAATTTTATGTGTTGACTTGACTGGGCCATAAGGTATCCAGATACTTGGACAAACATTGTTCTGGGTGTTACTATGAAAGTGTTTTTGGTGAGATTAACACTGAAATTGATAGGCTAAGTAAAGCAGACTGCCCACTTGCCCTAATGTGGGCAGGCCTCATCCAACCAGTTGTAGGCTTAAATAGAACAAAAAGGTTTACTGTCCCCCAAGTAAGAAAGAATTCCTCCTGCCTGATGACATTGAAATTGGGACATTGGCTTTTTTCCTGCCTTCAGATTTGAACTAAAATATTGGCCCTTCCTGGGTCTTGAGCCTGTTGGCCTCCAGATTACAACGCTCTCATAGGTCTCCAGGTTGCAGACTTGCCCAGCAGACCTTGAACCTGGTTAGCCTCCATAATCACGTGAACCAATTCCTTATAGCAAGTCTCTTTCTTTATACAGGTTATGTGTCCCTTATCTGAAATGTTTGAGACCAGAAATGTTTCATAATTTTGACTATTACAGATCCTGGAATATTTGCATTATACATACTGGTTGAGCATTCAAAATCCAAAATCCGGAATGAAAGTTTTAGTGGTCTAGGTAGAAGATCAAACCAGTCACAATGTTCCTTTAAGCCAAAGCCTAATCCAGAGCAAGGCCCTAACTCTTCAATTCTGTGAAGGCTGAGAGAAGTGAGAAAGCTGCAAAATAAAAGTCTGAAGCAAGCAGAGGTTGGCTCATGAGGTTTAAGGAAAGAAGCCATCTCCATAACATAAAAGTGCAAGGTAATGACCTGATCACTATACATTATATGATAACATCACTATGTAACCCATAAATATGTACAATTATTATGAGTCATTTTTTTTTTTTGAGATGGAGTCACCAGGCTGGAGTACAGTGGCATGATCTCTGCTCACTGCAACCTCCACCTCCCAGGTTCAAGCGATTCTCCTGACTCAGCCACCCAAGTAGCTGGGACTACAGGCCAAGTAGCTAGGACTGTAGGTGTGTGCCACCATGCCCAGCTAATTTTTATAATTTTAGTAGAGACGAGGTTTCACCATGTTGGCCAGGATGGTTTCAATCTCCTGACCTTGTGATCCACCCGCTTCAGCCTCCCAAATTGCTGGGGTTACAGGTGTAAGCCCGGCCCATGAGCCAATTTTTTAAAATGCAAAGTGAAACAGCAAGTGCTGATGTAGAAACTGCAGCAAATTATCCAGATTTAGCTAAGATAATTGATGAAGGTAGCTACACTAAACAATAAAATTTCAATGTAGGCAAAACAGCCTTCTATTGGAAGAAGATGTCATTTAGGACTTTCATAGCCAGAAAGGATAAGTCAATGCCTGGATTCAAAGCTTAAAAGGACAGGCCGAATCTCTGGTTAGTCTAATGCATTGATGACTTGAAGTTGAAGCCAATGTTCATTTACCATTTTAAAAATCCTAGGGCCCTTAAGAATGATGCTAAATCTACTCTGCCTGTGCTCTGCAGATGGAAGAACAAAGCCTGGATGACAGCATATCTGTTCACAGCATGGTTTACCTAATATTGAAACCTACTACTCAGAAAACAAAATTTCTTTCAAAATATTACTATCTATTGACAATGCACCCAGTCACTCAAGAGTTCTGATGAAGATGTACAAAGAGATTAATGTTGTTTTCATGCCTGCAGACATATCATCTATTCTGAAGTCCATGAACCAAAGAGTAATTTCAACTTTCAAGACTTCTTATTTAAGAAATACATTTCATAAAGCTATAGCTGACATAGATAGTGATTCCTCTAATGGATCATGGCAAAGTAAACTGAAAACCTTCCGGAAAGAATTCATCATTCTAGATGCCATTAAAAACATTCATAAGTCATGGGAGCAGGTCAAAATATCAACATTAACAGGCATTGGAAGAAGTTGATTCCAAACCCCATGAATGACTTTGAGGAGTTCAATACTGCAGTAGAAGAAGTAACTGCAGAGGTGATAGAAATAGCAAGAGAACTAGAGTTCTAAGTGAAGCCTGAAGATGTCAGAGAATTGCCATAATCTCGTGAAAAAGCTTGAACAGATGAGGAGGTGCTTTTCATGGATGAGTGAGGAAGGTGGTTTCTTAAGATGGAATCTATTCTTGATGAAGATGCTGTGAACGTTGCTGAAATGACAACATAGGAGTTAGAATATTACATAAACTTAGTGGATAAAGCAGCAGCAGGATTGGAGAGGATTGACTACAATTTTGAAAGAAGTTTTACTGTGCGTATAATGCTGTCAAATAGCATTGCATGCTACAGAGAAATCTTTCATGAAAGAAAGAGTCCATTGATGCAGCACACTTAATTATTTTCTGATTTTAAGAAGTTGCCGCAGCCAACCCAAACTTCAGCAATCACCACCCTAATGAGTCAGCAGCCATCAACATCAAGCCAAGACCCTCCACCAGCAAAAAAGATTATGACTCACTTAAAGTTCAGATGATTGTTGGCATTTTTTAGCAATAAAGTCTTTTTTATATAAGGTATGTACATTTTAAAATGAATTATGTTATGGCACATTTAATAAACTATAGTTTAGTATAAACATAATTTTATATGCACTGGGAAACTAACAAATTTACACAACTGGCTTTATTTTGATATTCACTTTACTGAGATGGCCTGGAACCAAACCTGCAATATCTCATAGGTATACATGTACTCAGCTATTTAAAAAGCAAGTATAGGCTGGGTGCGGTGGCTCATGCCTGTAATCCCAGCACCTTGGGAGGCTGAGGCAGGTAGATCATGAGATCAGGAGATCGAGACCATCCTGGCCAACATGGTGAAACCCTGTCTCTAGTAAAAATACAAAAATTAGCCAGGCATGGTGGTGGGTGCCTGTAGTTCCAGCTACTGGGGAGGCTAAGGCAGGAGAATTGCTTGAACCTGGGAGACAGAGGTTGCAGTGAGCAGAGATGATGCCAATGCACTCCAGCCTGTATGACATAGTGAGACTCTGTCTCAAGAAAAAAAAAAATTAAAAAAACAAAAACAAAAACAAGTAGGAACGATCTCTATTGACATTGAAAGATCATCAGGACATGTTAAATGAGTAACTGTAAGGTGTGAACCAGGATATCTTATACGAGAACCTTTGTTAGATAAGAATATATATTTATAATTGCTTATATTTGCATTAAGAAACATTGAAACCAAATACAAAAGTATAAAAAGAAAATTATCCTATTGGGGGTCAAAGTGAACCAGAACATATATTTCCAAATGAATACTTTTTGAATCCTTTTGGGTTTTGAATCATGTGGCTATATTATGCAAAAAAAAAATTTAAAAATCAGTAATAGGTCCCAGTGTTGTGACTCACACCCATAATCTCATCACTTTGGGAGGTCAAGGCAGGTGGATTGCATTGAGCTCAGGAGTTTGAGACCAACCTAGGCAACACGGTGAAACCCATCTGTACTAAAAATACAAAAAAATTAGCTGGGTGTGATGGTGTACACCTGTAGTCCCAGCTACTTGGGAGGCTTAGGCATGAGAATCACTTGAACCTGTGGATGTGGAGGTTGCAGTGAGCCGAGATTGCACCACTGCTCTCCAGCCTGGGTGATAGTGTGAGACTCTCTTCTCAAATAAACAAAACAAAATAAAAAGAAAAAAATCAATAATAGTGTTTTGTTATATCACCCTAACTTATTTTTTTATGGCACTTATCACTATCTGATGTTTTCTTGTTTGTTTCCTTGTTTCCTCCCCTCTAGAATGGAATTCAGCAAATTATGACCCAAGGGCCAAATCTGCCCAGCGTGTTATTTTTGTAAGTAAAGTTTTATTGAAACACATCCATGTCTACTCATTTATATATTTCTGAGGCTATTTTTGTGTAACAGTGGCAGATGTGAGTAGCTGTGACTGAGAACCATATTGCCCACAAAGCCGAAAAATGTACTGTCTTTTACAGAAAAAATAGTTTGCTGATCTTTGCTCTTGAATGTGAATTTCTTCCTAATGAAACAGATGCACAGAAAGCTTATTTGGTCTCCACTCTCTCCCTCATCACCTAGAATAGTGTCTAGCACATAGTAGGTTCTCAGTCCATACTGTCTCAGGATGGGTTTGTGGGAAAACCAACTGAGCTGGAGATTAGCGTGTCAGAGGTCCCTTTGGGAATACTCCAGAGATCACCACATAAGCAAGGCAAAGGAGCAGGCCTGGGCAGAGGGTGAAGTCAAGCTTTGATGCAGTCTCCATAGAACATCTTACCTAACCTGATGGGACGTTCTGAAAATGGATGACTCTTCAGAGCTGTCTGAGTGAGTTGAGGGCTGGGTCTTTGTAGTCCTGCTTGAATCTGTCCTTCAAAGTGGGGCATACTGGGAAAGAGGTGTGACCTTGGGGGAAACAGCTTTCTTCAGCTAAAGCTACTCCTGAAGCAGCACTGCCTGCTGAGGGCTGCCTGCTAGCAGCACTCCCAACAGCTGGGGGTAGTAAGACCTCAATTCCTGGAGAGACAGGGCAAAATATAGCATCCATCACAAGTATGAACTGAATCAACGCACAACTGTGTGAGTATGTTTGTATGCACCTGCTCCAGTGATAATTCCAATGCTTTTGGAAGTACGTTCAATAGATGTCATTTTCATAACCTTTCTTTGGACTTCTCAATATGTGTCTGAGTTTGTGTTCTCTCAAAAGCAGACTGAGACAATGACTAGGTTTCAAGTAGTTTTTTGCAAAACACAGGGAACACCAGTGGAGGAAAGAAGTCAGATAGGGAAGGGAAAGCAGTCGATCCTCCTAGTGTGGGCAATATAGAAACATGTTACACGACATGGGGTTCAGGGCATAGTGCCATCCAGCAACTGTTTGGCAGTTTGACAACCAGTCCATTTACAAACACAGTTGTTATTAATTCCATCTCATTCTGATTCTTGGTTTCTGATCAGAACTAAGCAGAACTTTTTTTTCACTCACTCCAAATCATTAACTTAAAGTTAACAGCCTACACCTGGATGGAAAAGATATGCTGGTACTTAAGTGCTCCAGAGCAGCTTAGTATAAAAATCCTTTCCCTTTGTTCCCTTCTCTAATAAGAAAACCAAACTACCATATCAAATGAAAGTGTGAGCTTGCCTTTTCTGATGTCTCTGCTGTGAGAGGCCAAGGGGAGGTAGAGTCACCTTCCCTCACTCTCCTACCATGCATCAACCACGCATCACCATCAACACAAGGGAAGCAGAAAGAGAAAAGCCTCCCTGAACAGTTTCGCCCATTCAGATGATTGTGACCCCATGACCATACTGTTCCAATCAGAGGATAGTAATTTTCACATTTTTCCAAGAAGCGTAAAATATTTCCCATCCCAAACCTAAGTTTTAATCCTTTGAAGCTAGAGATTCTATATTTCTCATTTTAAAACAATGGTTCCTATGGGAACGAAGTATCAGTTTCTCTTAGCAACCATTGAGCATTTACAACATTGATAAAACTTAGTTTCAACATGAAACCACCTTTAGTAAGAGCTTACTGTTACTGTAAAACCAAGGTTACCATAGTATAAGTGAAAAAAATCTAAGCAAGATACAAAATTATATATAAATTACAATAACTATGTAAAAAATAACCTATGTACAAAACACAAAAAGACTTCAAAGAAGCATACTAAAATAGTAACTTACTTTCTTTGCATACATATTTTCTAAATTTTTGTTTTATGTATAAAATACAGTAGAAATCAGACATTATGTAATTGAGTTTTAAATTAGAGATGGAGGATGGGAGTATTGAATCATGCAATAAAAGCTAAGCAGACCATCAGAGCACTTTTCTTCTAGTTTGGGCTTCATGGCTATGTTACTGGGTGGCAGGGTGCAAATCACTTCTTCACTGGCCTCAGGCTCTTCCCATGAAAAAATGATGTCTACTTTTCTTTTGAACTCTAAAATTCAAAGACTTAAAATTTTACTTTCCCGTAATAATTACTTAGGGTGTATTGACCCAATATTGCAGCAATTCTCAGACTTTGGAGAGCATGAAAATCACTAAGGGGAGCTTTTCAAAAACAGATGCCTTAGTTGCAACTTCATAGATTCTCTATCGTAGACTGTTACCCAGACATCTGTGCAAATCTTGAAGACTTAAGCATTGCCTAATAAAATAAACATTTGGCACAAGACAATGTCTTCCTTGAGATCATGTAACATAAGCTGTACAATTAGAAGTTGGGACAATTTTTGTCCTAAAATATTTCACTCAGACTCATCTACTCACCCCAGTCACCTTGTTATGTTAACCTTCAATCTTGGATCCATTAGTATTTTTTTCACATCTTTGAAGCATCATCACTCTGCACCATCTGTAACATCCCATGTGACTCATCACTGAAACATAACAGACTCCCTTCACATGTAGAGCCTGACTCTCAGAAAATACATGCTTTTCCATTGGCACTGGAGGTTTGCACATCATTCTCTAACAGCAGCATTGCTTTCTCTATTGTATACAATAGCAGCAGGTCTTCCACTGGTGGAATGAAAGCTACAATAAGGCATAGGTACAAAAGTAAAAGAGTTTGCAAATTATGTTTAATACTCCATATTCAAGAGTGAATATCCCATATGTTGACAAATCAGAAAATGAAAAATCAGGCTTTGGCTAGGACCTTTCTTCTCCCGTGAAAATGAACTCCAAGCCACTGGTGGGCAAACAAAAAGTCCTCATAGAGGATTTGCTTCTTGAAGATAATCAAATTTTAAAAATTCAAAACAGAAACGTCTTTAAAAGACATTCATTAAAAAAAGATAGTTTTAAATTTGATAGGAAAAAGCAGTCCAAAAATTGTATAATGCTGAGTTTTGATGTGCAGTTTGGGTGAGAGATGCCTTCATAACTTGGTGTTTACACTGTTCAAGATAGGTTCTCTTTAAACGCATCATGGATTTAAGAGAACACAAGCTATAAAACAGGTGTGGTGGCTCATGCCTGTAATCTCAGCACTTTAGCAGGCTGAAGCAGGAGGATCACTTGAGGCCAGGAGTTTGTGAACAGTCTAGGCAATACACGCAGATCCTGTCTCTACAAAAAATTTAAAAAATTAGCTGGGTATGGTGGTGCACACCTGTAGTTCTAGCTACTCAGAAGGCTGAGGTGGGAGAATCACTTGAGCCCAGGAGTTCAACATTGCAGTAAGCTATGATCACACTACTGCACTCCAGCCTGAGTGGCAGAACAAGACCCCAACTCTAAGAGAAAAAAAAAAGACACAAGCTGTGAAAACCAGACTATATGAAACATAAAGTGGGACACAGTGAAACACATTTCAAATGTGTTCTTACCTTTACAAAGATTATTTACATAAACTTTGAAATAGGAACACCCCATTCAGCATGTAAAAACCCAATGGAGCCAGGTGAACTAGCTCATGCCTGTAATCTCAGCATTTTGGGAGGCTGAGATGGGAAGATGACTTGACTCCATGAGTCGAAGGGTGCAATGAGCCATAATTATGCCGCTGTGCTTCAGCCTTAGCAACACAGCAAGACCCTGCCTCTAAAATAAAAATAAAATGCCATTGGATTTACTGGTTATATATATATATATATATATATATATATATATATTTTAATTTATTCATTTATTTTTGAAATGGAGTTTTTCTCTGTCACCCAGGCTGGAGTACGGTGTCATGGTCTCAGTTCACTGCAACCTCTGCCTCCTGGGTTCGAGCAATTCTCTGCCTCAGTCCCCCAAGTAGCTGGGATTACAGGCGCCTACCACCATGCCCGGCTAATTTTTGTATTTTTAGTAGAGATGGGGTTTCACCATCTTGGCCGGGCTGGTCTTGAACTCCTGACCTTGTGATACACCCACCTAGGCCTCCCAAAGTGCTGGGATTACAGGCATGGGTCACCAGCCTTGGCCTTTTTTGTTGTTGTTGTTGTTGTTTTGAGACAGAGTCTTGCTCTGTCACCAAGGCTGATCTGCAGTGGTTTAAATGATTCTCCTGCTCTAGCCTCCTGAGTAGCTGGGATTACAGACACCCACCACAAGGCCTGGCTAATTTTTATATTTTTAGTACAGACTTATAATCCCCTATGCATGCAACTTTTCATGGATGAAAAATTGCTATATCTTTGTGGGTGGTATGTAAGAAAACTAAACAAGAGAGGAAAAAAGGAATAGGATAGAACCAGATTCTGAAATAAAATGAACAAGGCCATGTGAGGTCAGAGCAAAGGACCAAGTTGGAGTAAAACATAACCCAATGTCTACATGATGGTGTAGCCATCCAACATGAACATTTTTAGGGTAAAGTCAAACGTCAGGCTGTTATTATTAGTACACTTTTAAAAGAAAACAGGCCAGGCATGGTGGCTCACACTTGTAATCCCAGCACTTTGGGAGGCCAAGGTGGTTGGGTCACTTGAGGCCAGGAGTTCGAGACCAACCTGGCCAACATGGTGAAACCCTATCTCCACTAAAAATATAAAAATTAGTTGGGCATGGCGGTACACACTCGTAATTGCAGCTACGCGAGAAGCCAAGGCAGGAGAATCGCTTGAACTGGGAGGCACAGGTTGCAGTGAGCTGAGCTTAAATCACTGCACTGCAGTCTGGGCAACAAAGCAAGACTGTCTCAAAAAAAAAAAAAAAATTAAAATAAAAAATAAAAGAAGACTAACAGATAAAGATCCGACCTGGGACACGAAGCAATGTAATTTATCTCACAAGACTGGAACTCCATTTCCAGAAACAGCGTGAAATGACAGAAGCCAGAATTTGAATACAGAACTGGCCACTTATTAGCGATACGATATTGGGCATATTTAACCTATCTGAGCCCTAATCTATTCATCTATAAAAGGGAGATAATAAAACCTACCATGTGAAGTTGTGAAGTTTAAGCAAATAATATATATGAAGTGCTGATCCAGCGTCTAGGTAAATTTTTTTTCCTGTTCTGTCCATTAGGTGTGAATATTTTGAAGAAAAAATATGTCTCTATTTAGAATTACTTAAGTTTGTTTAAAGGCAAAGTTGAATGTTTTGGTCAAAATATCATTTTATTTTTCCATGGTACCACTAAACACATTTTAAGTACCAAAAATGATTTCTACATGCTGAAAGAATGTGATTTTGTGTTTTTCCCTTCTAGTTTTTGAATAAAATGCAGTACATGTAGCTAAAAGGCTTCTTAGTGGGTACTGACTGTTGATGCTTAAGCTCTTAGTAGTTAATATAAACTCTGGATTTACATGGACTTCAATTTCCTTTACAATTGTTGCCTGAGTAGGCTTTATCACCCTTGTCCTGGTGCACTCGGGAGGATAGACATGGTGAAAAGAACAGCCTAGCTAGTTAGACTGTCTTAATGTGAAAGTGTCTTTGAGCAAGCACGAGCTTTAATTTTCCCTCCCAAATCAAAATATAATGTAGTTGTGTTTACACGGGGCTTGGATCTAGATCTTGACTTTACTTGTATATACTTACCTAAATGCTTACGTATTTGGGATTTTCCCCCTATAAATTACCTCTGTGGCAATCATGTGCTGTTTGAGTAGCATCAAATAGGTCCATATCTACAAAAAGCTTTGTTAATCTAAGCAGAAGTCTGTTAACATAAAAACCCTTTAAAATAACATGGAGCCCAGATGAAACCCACAAATGCAAGTTTAGAGGTTGAGTGATACTCTCTCCTTCATTTGCCCTGCTGCTTTGATAGTTGAGACTCGGTGAACTGGAACCAAATTCACAAGGGGCAAGCTTGCCATTTCCAGTCTCTTAGATTAAATTGAAGTCTTGTTTTTAATTTCATTTCCTTTTTTATTTAAAAAAAGAACTTGTTATTCACTTTTCACAATTATGCTAAAATGTAAGTTAACTGTCCCAGCGTTGCCTCTCTGCCTGGTTGCTCATTGGATAAAACACAAATGTATTATCAAAAATAGCCTTGGTGCAGGCAGCCCAGCACAACCATTACAGTCAGCTGAGGAGGACTCTAAGGAATGAAAAAACCAGTATCTGGGAATCCCCTACCTGGTGTTATACAAAAAAAATCATCAAGATGTTTATACTCAAGTCCATTTCAGGCATTGGAAAAGAATAGCTGGGGTTTACTCCATATTTTAAAGAGAAAATTATTGGGAAAATAGAATTAATCCTTGAGTTAAGCAAAGATTCACTGCTAACAATTTTCTAGTTTCAAACCTTGACTCTGTTATGGATAGTCCTTGTCATTCTCAGGAAGCTTTTAAGCCTCAATTTTACCATCTATGACACAGGAATAATACAAGCATGCTTTATCTTCTGCAGTTGGTGTACCTGTGAAAACTTGTGTGAATTGAATTGTGGAAAATAAAATCACAAGCTTTGAGTATATTAGAAAAAAAATCAATATTTTAAGAAACCTCAAGAGGAATCCTTTTGTCAAGTGAAGAATCCTCTTTATACCTTATCTTTTTAAATAAACTCAATTTTTAGCATTATATTCTTTAAAACTAGAACACATTTTAAATAGGAAAGAATGGTGATTTTTGTGATCCTCATGGCTAGGGGCCTCCCTCTCCTCTTGGACCTTGTTCTGCTCAGCTCCTTGCAGCACTAGTGGGGTGGGAGGGTGGGTGTGGCCAAAGAGGGCTCTGTGCTTGCAGGATGATTCCTTAGGCATAAAAACACTCTGTGTTGTTGAAAAAATTAAGGGAATGGGGAGTAGAAACCAGCACTGGGGAGACAGGAGGTAAGGAGAAGAGGTGGACTTAGGGCTGATGAGCAAGTTTAAAGCAGAACTGGTAGAGTGCTTGATGTGTTTGAGAAATGAATTGTTGCATATGATTTAGATGTGATGAATGGAGAGTGACTGAAGGTTGGAGGGAAAGGCAAGAGCCAGGTTACACAAAGGCTCATAGACCAGGATATGATGCCTGTGCTTTACTATAACCTTAGTGTGAGGCCAAGTAGGGGCTTTGAACAGAGGGGTGACATGACACCATTCATGTTAGGAAAATCTTTTGACTGCTAGGTATAGGTTGGACATAGGCAAGAGTGGAAGCAGAGACTGTTTAGGAGCCACTGCACATACAGTAGTAAGGACAGAAAATTCTATAACCTGGATGGAAACAGATAGCAGTGGACAGGTTCTATGAATAGAATTTGAGGACAGAAATGTCAGGTATGGCTGAGAGATGGAATATAGGGCAGTGAGGAGGAAGCCAATGATGACTCCTAGGTTTCTAGAATGAGTGAGTGCCCTTCACTCTTTCCTTATTTCCCTATAGTCTTTTGGATATTACCTCATTATTTCTGTTATTCCAGCTAACACTCTATTCACAGCTATTCTCCAGCTTGAACCTCCCTTCTGCGTTTCAGACCCATATTTCTAACTGCCTGCTGCACATCAAATGCAATATCACCTTCATCACTCCATGCTCAAAAACGGTCAATGCTTCCTTATTAATGAAGAAATTAAGAGCAAACGATCATGCCTGGTATTCAAAATCCTCTGCCACATAGACACCAGCTCATGTCCACAGAAGTGGCATGACATTGTGGGAAAGAACAGGCAGAAGGGGATAGATAGGATCGCCTTGGGTTGGACATGAGCAGATCGGATATGGGGCTGTGCCTGGGCTATTCAAAGAAATGAAGACCTGTTCTTCTTTAAGAAGGCCTTTCACAAAAATACTGTTCATCTTAGAATAAGACCCATCCTAGTTTATAATAGATGTGTGAAGGAAACTCTAGTAGAAATTGGCTGCTTTATCTGCCCAGCACCTCTCTGTCCCTCAAGATGGAAATGTGCCCATCATAGTTTCTATCTCTTTTTCCTTAATGGGCAGGTTCAAGGCATAAGCACATGACCCAGCAGGACCACAGACCTGCCAGAGGAGTGCATATGAACCCTGGGAAAGGAAGTATTTTTGCCCCTCCCCAGAGATGTGGAGCATAAGGACCTGCAGTAAGGAGCTGGAGCTGCTGGTGACCAGCTCTGCCTTCACATGGTAAGAACCAGCTTGAGTATGAGACCAGCAAAGAGGTAAATGTGGCTGAGAGAGTGTCAGGGCCCCTGGACTTGGCAGTTACACAAGGCAAATGACGATTATAAGAATGGTGGCTTGGAGGGAAATATGAAACATCCCAGCCCACCTGTCCTCATGGCAGGGACTCAATGTTTCATTTCCCCTAAACCTGTCCCTTGACCTTGTGGTGCTCCTTGTCCACTGCCATCCACCCCAGTCCTGTGCCTCTACTCAAGCCAGTGGAGGGGCCACTGTGGTTTCCTTACCTCCTACTTCACAGGCAGGCATCTGTGTAGGCAGCAGTACTGGTTTCTCTGCCCACCCTATGCGTCCCTACCACATTAGAGCTTTGAGAAGTATGCATGACTACTCCACTACTTCTACCCTCTCAGTCACCAAACTGAACCCACCCTAGGTTCCCTGTGGATTACTTCAATCCTAAATATAACTAATTATCTAAACATCTTGAGATTGTTCAAGGCAAAATACAGCACTAGAATACCACAGAGTTTGATACAAAGAATAACCTTATTTATTGGAGATCAAAAGCAAAAGCAATGAAACACACACACATACACTCTACTACACACACATACACACAGCACAAAACTCTGAATTAGTGAGGTTTGGAGAGACACAATATAGTGTGTCTCTTCAGCTGGGGAACAGCAACTGCTTTTTCTGATTTGTAATAAACTTATAATAGATTGAAGCAATTTTTATTGGATTCGATTCCACATTAGGGGCCAGATTCTCTTTGTGCCTTTTTCTTTGAGTGAACATAAGGTGTCTTTGGATGAGTGCTGACTCTGTCAGGCCATTACAGTTACTGTTTTAGAATACTAAATGTGACACTAGTGACCTAGTGACATTAATGCACCTTTCAAAAGTGCCCAGTTTTCTCCTTGGAAGTAATTTTCAGCAGTGATAGGCTACAACTGAGTAATTTCTGATAAGCAATTAGCACATATCAAATCAAGGCACATTATTCAAGGTTTTATGCTGCTAGTGGAGATATAGCAGGGGTTACCCATTAAAAAGCATCTGTGAAAAACTTCTGCTATTATTATGGAAGCAGTGGGCAATATTCAAATCGAGGCAATTCAACCATTTAAATAAATGTATTTTTAATCATAAAACGTCACTGTTCTACAGACCTGTTTTTCCTGTTAACATGTGGGAGACAATGAGATTTCATTAGTGTTTTAAAAGCAATTGAAGTCTTACTATGAAATGCAGCAGAAAAGGACACAGCAGTATTCTTCTAAGCTGTGAATCATTCCATATCTGTGTGAAATCTGATGGCGCAGAAATCTGCATGTGAATCATCTAAGCAACGAAAGCATACAAGACAACACAAAATGTCTCCCAAACACTCCTACTCTATTTCACTTTTCATATCTAACATGAAACAAGAAAGCACACTACGGTTGGAAATTTTAATGGGAGGAGGGTCTCCATGTTGATATTTCAGAAAACAGCTTATTCTTGAAGCATGAATGTATTTGAGGTATCAATCATTGTGTTTACCCACCAATAGTGCCTCTAAAGAAAGAGTATCCTACACACAGCAGGTGCCGAAGGTGAAGGCCTGGGTGACCAAGATTTGTTCCCTGGGACACCCCTCCCCTCTCACCACCCACCTCAAGCTGGTAAGTTGATTGGACCAGGGTTGGGCCAAGGCAGCCTATCTATGCCTGCCGTGTGTTAAATCACAAATGGCGCCAATCGGATTTTTTCTGTCACATATTTGAACTGAGAAAGATCTAGTAAATAAGAAAATAGGAGCTGAAGCTAAAAAGACAGGTATAGAATTGTCGTGAAGAGTCAGATCTTTAAAAGGGGCCACATTTGTTTCTAAAAGTTTTAGAAAACAGAAATTATGGACGGAAAGGGATGCCATGGCTGGGCCCCAAGCCAATGTTTGGATGGCTTGTATGTGAAGTGGAAGAAGCCCTAGAGATCATCTGTACATTCACAGAATATTCAAGGGCCATGCAATAAGAATCTGGCGACATTCCTCTTTTCCTGGGCTTGCACACACCAGCATGTCTGTTTGACAGGCCAGAGGAAAGAAGGTGAGTGACGGGGGCTAAGCTGCAGGGAGCAACTTCAGAACCCCTGGAAGAAAAACCCCCAAAACAATGGAAAAATCCAGTAGGGTGGACTAGAAGAAGGGCTTGGGTGTGGGATAAGAATGGCTTTGAATACAGTCTGAGGCTCCATCTGAAATCCATACTTTCCTTCACAATCTCTACCCCCAGAGAGGAGTGGTGCCATCCAACCAAAAGAACTCACACACACACAAACACATAGCAAACCACCCTACAAAACTCTAAATTAGTAAGGTTTGGATAAACACACTAGAGTGTGTCTCTACTGTGCTTCCCGTGCCTCCCATGGGAATTATTGTCCCCACATCACCTAGACCAAAGGAGACTAGCAGAAGAAGCCATTTCCTTAGGAGAGAGATGCCCGCAAGAGAGTGAGCAGATGTCCTGGGGCATATTAGAGGTCAGGGCTGGCCAGCACCACTGTGGAGCAACATGGGCCATGCTATCGAGAAACATGAACAAGGGCTGGAACGGCAGCCAGAACAGTCATGGCAGAGCTGCAGAAGCTAACAGAGCCATCTTCCCAATCCCCCACTGAGTTGGGGTAGAGCTGAGGTTCTGCCACTTGGCAAGTAGAGACTAGTAATACAATGGATGCATAGACAAATTACTCCAGGAGACTTACCCAGATGCTCAGCTGATAGGGCTGAGATTCATGTCATGACTTCCAAAGCAAACAGAGAAAGCTGGTCAAGAGTGCAAAGAATGGACAGATGCTCAGAGAAAAGTAGGACCCCATAACTCTTGAGAGAAGAACCTGACAGCTTTGAATTTTTAGTTTCAAACTGAATCCATATGTTTTCTTACAATTACTCCCCTGACCCTTTTCTCACAGTGCTTTGAAAAGGTCTCTTGCAACAGAAAAACAATCTAATTAAACAACGAAATTAAAAGATCCAAGTACAAATAACCCCATCATTTCTTTGATCTCCAGCAAACCACCAAGTTGCTGGTGTTTGCGTGTGTGACTAGCACACTTGTCCTTCTCCTGCTCTGTGCCTCTCCCACTTCCCTCCTTGGGCCTGTGCTGGTAACTAATGGGTTTACACTCTTCTCGAGCTGGCATGTGCCAGGCTGCTCACCTCTGGTCTGACTGTGGACTGGAAGTAGCATTACCAAGTTAATGCTTCTGGGAGTGGGAGAGAGGAGGAGAAAAGGATTCAGAAATGCAGCAGAGAAGAACTGCTTAGGAAGTAGAAGAAAAGAAGCAAACCAAGACTAGATATGGTGGCTGCTAAGTGGTTCCACAGAGATGATAGAGTAGGGGGAGGATATGAAAGCCCTTCAAGGAGAGCCAGAATCCTGCCTTGCACCACTCCTGCTTGAAGCTACCTAACCACCATGCCAATCTGGTCCATATTTCCCAATCTCATGCTCACCAAAATTAAAGTCATCACCAATATTAGAATCAGACAAGACAGCAAATCTGATAGCCAGTCAAGTCTGGAAAGCAACCTTTGGCATTTTGTCAGCAACAAAGTACAAGTTTCCATTTTTAATTTTGGGAACTTTTATATTGTACAATTTCCTATTTCCCCCACAGCCACCAGTGCTATTTGCCATCTACTTGGTGTCTGGACCAAACCCAAGCATTTGCTGGCAGAGGCAGCTTATACTGGCTTAGGCAGCCTTGCATGTTGGTCATGAGAACAGGCCCTGGAGCCAGAATTCATGAGTCCAAAACCTGCCTCTGCTACTTGATGGGGGTATGTCATTAGAAAATCATTTCACACCTCTCTGTCAAGTTTCCTATTTCCCAGGGTGCTTGGGGTAACAAACCCTCCTGGATTTCCCTGGACTAAAGTGCTTCTTGAGATGTGGGACTTTCAGTACTAAAGCTGGGAAAGTTCTAGGAAAACTGGAATGAGGTGGTCACCCAAAGATAAAATAAGATATTGGAGGTAAATCACTAAGAATAATGAATGTTCAACACATTAGCCATTGATGTTACATGAACCTGCTGCTAATGTGACTACTGGAATGGTCATGCTTTCCACTGAACTTGGGACTCTGGGACAATGTCCTAGACTTTTCTCAAAGGCAGGACCCCTTCCATTTCTCCAAAGTCCTAGCACTGAGAATAGGACTAAGATGAAGGTGAGTATGTCTGTGCTGATAGTGATGTCCATGAGAAGACAGAGGGTGAGTCAGACCCCAAGCTCCTCTTCTGGCCCAGAATAATGCCAGAAGCCAACCCTCCTTCCCCATTCTCCTCTAGACCTGAGCCATGCTGGCTGTCTGGCAGATTTACAGACAGAATTTGATCTACCGAGAGAAAACATCTAGTTTGTGGAGTCAGATTGCCTCTCAGAACTCCCTGACTCCCTGCTAGGAGTTTCAAGGAGTTTCTGAAGAATAAAAGGGGCTGGCAGAATCAGTATGACCTTGCACACTCTGGTCTGCCATGAAATGGAGGTTCCATTTCTTGCAGACTCTCCAGACATTTTATGTCTGAGGGCCTTGTGAGTCTCCTCACCTGGTCTCAGCTATAGAAGAGAATGGTGTACACTTGAGTGCAGGGCTTAAGCGCTTACAAGTTCTAGACTGCCTGAGTGTCATTGAGGACGCCTTATCCTCTTTACATCTTGATTCCACATTTGAAAAGTTGAGATAATAATTATCAGTATTCACTAAGCACTTACTATGTCCTAAGGATCCGACATACAATATCTTAATTAATCTTCAAGACAAGCCAAAGAGGTATGCATTTTAGAAATCCCTTATTATAGGACTCTGAAGCACAGAGAGAATAAATAACTCAAACTCAGAAAGTCTGATTCTAGAACTCAAACTCTTAATTCTATGTCTGCCTCACTGGGTTGTTATGAAAAACAAAGTAACACAAGCATAGACACTTTATACATTGTAAGCATCCAATAAATATTAGGTATCATTTAATATTAGGTATCCCAATATTAAGCACCCAATAAATATTAGGTATCATATAAGAATAGACGGTAGGTCTACTAAGCTAACCTAATACTATTAGACAAATTTAACAAGTATTTACTGAGCACATATTCATAGACAAGTGCTATGCAAAGAACTTGGGGTCTAGCTTGGAGCAAAACCAGACACTGTTTCTTCTATCCTGAAGCTTATGGCCCAGAGAAAAAGATAAAAAATGAATAATGAATCCACTTGAAAAAAGGGAAATGAATGAACAATACAAAAAGGAAATTTAAGAAAACAATTCCATTTATAATACCAATAAAAGAATAAAATATTTGGTGATAACCAGGGAAGCAAAAGACTTGCATACTTAAAAATTATGAAGTATTACTGAAAGAAATTAAACACAAAATAAATGGAAAGATACCTCATGTTCATGAATTCAAATACTTAATATTATTAAAGTAGCAATACTATCCAAGATTATCTATAGACTTAATGCATTTCCTATGGAAATCCCAATGGTATTTTTTGCAGAAATAGAAAAATCCAACCTAATTCATATAGAATCTCAAGGGACCTTGAATAGTCAACACAACCTTGAAAAGGGACAAATTTGAAGGTCTCACACATACTGATTTCAAAACTTAATATAAAACCATGATAATTAAAGCAGCATTGTACTGGCAGAAAGACAGACATATATACAAGGAAACCTAGAATAAACCTTTCACATATATGGTCAAATGATCTTTGACAAGGTTGTCAAGACCGTTCAATAGGGAAAGGAGAGACTTTACAACAATGCTGGAAAAACTGGATATCCACATGGAAATGAATAGAAACAGACCTTTACCTAATACCATATACAAAAATTAACTCAAAAATGGATCAAAGACCTAAACATAAGAGCTAAAACTATCAAACTCTTAGAAGAAAATACAGGGAGAAAACTCCTTAACATTGAATTTGACAATTATTTATTGGATACAACACCAAAAACATAGGCAACAGAAGTAAAACAGTCAAATTAGGCTACATCAAAATTTAAAGCTATCCATCAAAGGATACAATCAATACAGTAAAAAGGAAATCTAAAAAATGACAGAAAATATTTGCAAACTATCTAACTGATAAGGAGTTCATATTCAGAATATATGAAAAACTCCTACAACTCAACAATAACACAACCCAATCAATAAATGGGCAAGCTGAGCACAGTGGCTCATACCTGTAATACCAGTACTTTGAGAGGCCAAGGAGGGTGGATTGCTTGAGGTCAGGAATTCAAGAGCAGCCTGGGCAACAAAAGAGACCCTGTCTCTACAAAAACATTTAAAAGTTAGCCAGGTGTCATGGTGTGCATCTGTAGTTCAAGCTACTAGGAGGAAGAGGCAGGAGAGGCACTCCAGCCCAGAAGTTTGAGGGTGTAGTAAGCTGTAATTGTGCCACTGCATTCCAGCCTTGGCAACAGAGTGAGACCTTGTCATTCATAGATAGACAGATAGATAGATAGATAGATAGATAGATAGATAGATAGATAGATAGATGATAGATAGACAGACAGAAGGCAAAGGACTGTAATGGACATTTCTCCAAAGAAGATACACAACTGGCCAGCAAGCACACACAAAAAATGCTCAATATCATTAATCATTAGGGAAATGCAAATCAAAACCACAATGAGATACCACCTCACACCCATTAGGATGGCAACTACTAAAAAAAAAACCTGGCCGAGCGTGGTGGCTCATGCCTGTAATCCCAGCACTTTGGGAGGCCAAGGCGGGCAGATTGCCTGAGCTCAGAAGTTCAAGACCAGCCTGGGCAACACGGTGAAATTCTGTCTCTATTAAAATAAAAAAGAAAATTAGCCGGGCATGGCAGTGTGCGCCTGTAGTCCCAGCTACTCAGGAGGCTGAGGCAGGAGAATTGCAAGAACCCAGAGGGCAGAGGTTGCAGTGAGCCGAGATTGCACCACTGCAACTCTAGCCTGGGTGACAGAGCAAGACTCCATCTCAAAAAAAAAACAACAACAACAACAACAAACCAACATTAAAAAAAATCCATAAAATAAAAAGTATTGGTGATGATGTGGAGAAATTGATACCTAGAGTAATCAAATTCATAGATATAAGAAGTTTCAAAGTGGTTTTCAGGGGTTGGGAAGTTGTTTCATAGGTATAGAGTTTCAGTTTTGTAAGATGAAGGGCATTCTGGAGATTGGTTGCACAATAATGTGAATACACTCAACACTCCTGAACTGTACATTTAAAAATGATTAGGATGATATTACGTTATGTGGACTTTACCATAATTTAAAAAGTAAATTTTTAAAAAGAGGGAGTGGATTTAAGTATAATAATTGCTCCAAAGGATTTAGGCCCACAGAAACCATAAAGAAGATCTAACCTGGGCAGTGTTGAGGAAAGCTTCACTTAGCTGAGAGCAAAATGAGAAAATGAGTAGGAGTTTGCTGGGGGAAGAAAAGAGGTAGAAAGAACAATATAAGCAAAATCCTTGTCAGGTGAATGATCTTCATGCATGTGGGATGCTTTCTTAGGTATCAACTAAGTACAAACATTTGTTTTCACTTGAATATTTCTGTTTTTAAAAATTGAGACATAACTTGCCAACATGGATTGCAAAAACCTTAAGTGGACAGCTCAATAAATTTAGTAAAACACTTTGAATCCAGTAACAGTCGAAAAAGGTGCAGTTGTGCTTCCTTTACCTCTTCCTGCCCCTTTCCCTGATGTTTCCCTGGGCTGAGGAGATGTCAGGGGGAAGCTTTCCAAACTCAGGGAGACTAAAGAGATAGGACAACTGTAACCCATGATCCTACTCAAACCTTGCTCCAGAAAGGAAAAAGATATTGTTAGTGCAGTTGGTGAAATCTGAATAGGGTCTCTGGAGGGGTGGTGATGTTATACTGATGCTAACGTTCTGATTTGGGTGTTGTGTGGTGGTTATGCAGAATCATGCCTTTTGAAAATATGCACTGATGCATTTAGCGGCTGATGGAGCATCATTGTTGCTGATTTGAAAGACAACTGACTTTCAAATTATTCAGAAAGAGAATAATGGTAATGGGTGTTTATATTAGATATTTATGCAGGTATCCAGAGAGAAAAAAAGAGAACAAATACGTTAAAATATTAACAATTGGGATAACTGGGTGAAAGAGATATGGTAGTTCTGTGTATTACTCTTGTAACTTTTCCTAAAATTAACATTATTTCAAGATAAATAATACTATGATGGCAGTGAACTCACAGGTGAGGCAGCAGGTAAGATAAGTGAGACAAGACATAAAGATAAACATTTCTCTCTCACTGAATTTGAAAAAGGAAAGTGTCAGAGAAAAGAACTTTTAGTGTTAACTTAGCTCTCTCCAGAATGAAGTAGGCTCTCCTGCAAATAACCCACTTATGGTTATCATAAATTAATAAATAAGCATTCCAATTCAGCATCTGCTTTCATTATCATAAGTCGGTCATCAGGTCTGGGAGCACGGGTTCCTTCTCTACACAATGGCCCATCCACCAATCTTAAGACACCTATATCCCAACCCACCTCCCTAACCCCCAGCTTTAGAAAATTAAGGACCGAGGAAATTTACCAACAGAAGCATGACTGTTGACAAGAACTGGGCAGGGCTGTAAATCCAGAGGGAGCTGAAGTGAAACTGGAACAAACCCAGTACACCTCCATGTTTTCATCCTTCTGCAAAATCACCAAAGGCCCAATTCAAGTTGGGGCACGAAGCACTGGGTTTCCACACACACTGGACAACCAAAAGGCAGAGAAATTAGCTCCTTGGTGTGCAGTACTGTGGGAGATCTACTTAGGGAGCATCTGGAGAAAAAGGAGAAGCCAATCGCCTAAATGTTTGTCATTCACATAAGCCCTATGCCAGATGCACACACCGGGCACAGAACAGCTCTGCTGACCAGCACATAGCTGCAACCACTGTTCAGGTCCGATGCCCTTGCATAATTATATCGCATAAACAGATTTGTGAAAAACAGATTAGAAACTGTAAGTGCCATCTTATATATTCTTTGGGGAAATTGCTATAGGGTTAGTGAACTCAACTTTCCGTGTCCCTCAAAAACTCATAAACTGAGTTGAGAAAAATAATTCAATTGCAAGTATTTTTTTCAGAATAAAAGTACCAAGGCTTTCTTTTCACAGTAATTTAAAACTTGCCACATTATGTCTGTCTACAACCAAACTTTTCCAAGTTTCTTTAAGCAAAGATGTAATAAAAGCTGAAAATCAGATCATTGATCAAAAACATCTTTTAGAGGTGGGCAGAATAAAGAGATGGACATTTAGTTAATTGAGTAGAAAAAACTAGGCATCACAAACTCGAGGAAAAAAAGGGAAGCATTGTTGGAACTTTTTTTAAAAAATGGAAAAAAGGAAAGTAATCTTGTGATTATTATAAATTCTGTTATTTATTTTGCTTACCTGAGACTGACGTCATCACCTACTTCCTTATTTCCCAGGTGAAAAAGAAAAATTAAGCTCTTACCCCAAATTACCTGCCTTTTGGCCCTAAATCTTGTCCTTAAGCTTCAAAATCTTTGCATCACTGCTTTCTTGAATGTCCCTGTAATCCAGACAGTTTTCAGAGGCAAGATCTGAGTGATCCTCCCCCATCCTGCAAATTCTGTTTAATGCTCACATTTTGCCTTTCTTTTACCCACCCATGGCCACCCCTGCCCCACAGTTCTGCATTGCCATTTTTTGCTCTACATCAATGTTCCTGCTGTTACCTGCTCCATTCCCTCACCTTCTACCTCTTCCTCCACTCAGACTCCTACCTTCCTGCCTTTCTCCATCTCCCCAGGGCCCCACTTCTCTCATTCATTCCCTCCTCCCTCTGCAGTGGGTCTAGAACCTCCCTGCTATCATATCACACAGCCCCTATCTCACCAGACCTTTCTTAATCATTGGATGCTATTCCCAGGCCCTCATTGAAGTGCCCTTTTCCTTGCCTTCTTCAACTTCCCAGTGTCTCCTGGATCTTCTATCTTCCTGTTGGCTCCATTTCTGTCTTTTTCATAAACTCCTTGTTCTGGGCCCACATCCATCCCCAAAACAGCTATTTCTCAAACTTACTTCCGTGTTGGTCCTCCCTCCTTTTGACTCCACCCTTTACCAGAGTGATCATACCCTCCTCCTGCATCCCAGGGCCAGTTCCCTCCTAGTCACTCAGGTTAGAGGTCTCCATATCCCTCTCCTCCCACATGCAAATGATCCCTAAACCATAAGAATCTCTCCATTCACCTAGAGGGTCCCCAGCCCTGCTCACTGCCTTGATGCAGGCTGCAGGATTTTAGCTCTTGTCTTATTGTCTCCAGCCTCTTAAGGCCCCTTCATATGTTCTTTCCAAAACCAGATCTGATTATACCTCTGGCAACTGGGGGTCAGTCACTGGCTTTCTACCCATGCAGCTAGGCTTTTCAGCGTTTCTGGGAAACTTAGAAGACCCAACATAAACTCAGAGCATTTTCCTGAAGTACATCCTGGAGTACTTTGATTTAGGGTGTGGGAGAGGAATTTTTAGTCTTGATGGTCACAAATTGTTAACCTTTTATAGTAAAATCAACCCATGTACTTCAAAGAGAACAAAAGAAGTTCAGGTGATTTTTTAACATACGACAGGAAACTGCAAAGACATTTTATGCTTTGAAAAGACCATTTGGGGCCATGTTCTCAGATCTCTAGGAAGTTAGCATTCCATCTTCTCTGCCATTCTGAGCACTTCACTGGAAAAGTTCAATGAGAATTCTGACCTGTGAATAAAATTACATCTTCATGCTCTTGTGCCATGTCTACCTCTCCAGTCCCATATTCCACTATTGGCTGTCACTTCTAATCACCTCAATTCCTGCATTCTCTTCTCCAATTCTCCTGCCTGGAATGAACTTCCAACGTGTTCTTTTAACAAAATCTCCTCATCCTTCAGAATCCAGCTCTGTTATCACCTCCTCCAGGAAGCCATCCCACATTCTCCTAAGCAAAGGCAGTTGCCAGAAGCCTTTTGTCCTATTCAGGCCCTTAGCATGGTGTGCTGTGAGGACTTGTTCATCAGCTCACCTTCCCCACTAGTCCAGGAGCCCCGACTTATGCAGTGCTTTATCTCCAAAAGTTAGAATAGTGCCAGTACATAGGCTGTGTATGCTCGAGGCACGTCTGGAAAAAAGAAAACGGGCCGTCAAGTGATTGCTTCCTAACAGGTACAAGGTCTTGGCCATTGGGAAGCAAAAGAAGGAAAAAATCTATATTAAAAAAAAGAGTCACGATTACAATGGCATTTTGTCACCATAGCACTTCAGTACTCCTTGCGAGCCATGAAAGCAGGCATGATACCCCATACCTTCTACTTCCTACCTACCCTTCTTGACATCATAATCTCTCACTCTTTCCCAACACAGCAAGATATGAATGCTTTAGTCAGGTAAAAGTGCAACCTCAGGGGGTCCTTCTGTATTGAATGTCCAGCCACCTTCCCTCCTCTCTGACTCCTTCTTGGCCTTGAGGTTTAAACTCAAATTCCACCTTCTCAGTGAAACCTTTCCTGGCCATTTTAACCCTCAAAATTTGATTTTTCTCTTAACATCTACAACACTTCTTATTAGAATTTAATTATGAACATTTTGAATTTTACAACATTTATTGGCTACCTTTATTACAAAAGTAATACATTGATATTAGAAAGAAATTTTAAAAAGAAAAAACACTTATAGACTATTTCAAGAGGACCACTCTAACACTGCATAAATTTTTCCTATCCATGCACTGGCAATTTTTTTTTTCACAAATAGGATTCTACTGTAAATGCTGTTATACAAATTATTTTTAAAATATACCAATAAAATATTAATATGCCAATATACATAAATTTTCATCACTAATTTTTTTCATTATTATATTTTTGGTAGAGATGGGGTTTCACTATGATGCCCAGGCTGGTCTTGAACTCCTGAGCTCAAGCAATTTGCCTGCCTCAGCCTCTCAAAGTGTTGGGATTGTAGTCATGAGCCATTGCACCTGGCCACCAATATTATTTTGATTGCTCTATGATATTCATATTTATATATGAACCACCATTTATTTAGACAATCATTTCCTGTAAGGCATTTAGATTTTTTCATTTTCTTTTTGCTATCATACAGAAAAGATCTGTATACCCTTAATTTTTTCATTAACATAAATTCTAACATACAATTTCTATATAATTTAAAAATATTAATATATACAAATGACAAAAGCAATCAAATATAAAATTACTACATTTTTCAATTGTTTCACATATATTAGTTTTGACTCGTTATGTAGATTTAAGTTTCTTGAGGATAGAGTCCAATGTTTCTTAATTTTTCACCTCAACAGTGTAACAGATGCTCAGGTGTATATGTTGAAAAATTAGTTTACTTCATATGCCATATTTCACTAGTTTATCTCATGTAAGTTTTTAGATAATAGTGATATCAATTCTTTACTATAGAATAAGATCACTATAGATAGTAATGTAAGGATATCGCTTTCTTTTAGGGACTATTTACAAATTCTTCTTAGGAACTAAGGCAATCTTGGAGAAGATGGAGATGGTACAAATAAGATATGTATAGTTCAAAGGAAAAAGGCTGTCAGCCAAATTTAACAATTGCTAGAAGCAAAATTTTTGCTTTTCTAGTTTGGATTACCCTAATCATTTTTCAAAACTTGTGTGAGATTTTATACAATGAGAAATAACTCTTCTTGGCAGTGGTGTGTCCAGAAAGCCCCCAGGAGTGGGCCCCCCAAGGTCCTCTGTGCTGTCCAGCATTCCTGCTACATTCCCGGCACTGGTTCACATCTTTTCTCTATCCCTTAGATCTATCTTTCCCTCCTCCACCATCAGTGGATGATCTTTCTTCTTAGTCCACTAAGAAAACAGAATCACTCAGATACAGGCTTCCCAAACTTCCAATCATGATATTCCAGCCTCCGTGCACATCCCCATTTGTGCTGCCCTTCTTTCTGTTGCTTGGGATGAACCAGCCCCTTTCTCTCTCTGCGTGCTGCTTCTCAGCTTCCTTGGAGGGGGGTCTTCTTCATCTTGCTGACCGCTAAAAACCTTAGACTTCTTTCCTTTGCTCCTCTTCTCCACCCATGTTTCCAGTTGCTGTGCTGATGATACACAGATTTCTATCTCTAGTCTGGACCTTTCTCCTAAATTATAGATTCCTATGTCTGATCACCTGCTCACCTTTCCACTTAGATGTCTGAGAGGCATCTCAAGTGTACTATATCCAAAACCAAATGTTTCAGCATTTCCCCTGTACCTGCTCTGCCTGGAGCCTTCTCCATCTTAATAAACTCTCCATTAATCAGTTGTTCAGTCCAAAATTCAGAATTTCCTTTGACTCTTCTTTCATACCCTACAATGGAATCATCAACAAATCCTATCCAGTTTATGTTGAAAATATATCTAGAATCCATTTATGGCTGTCATTCTAGCATTCTAGTAACAGTTTAAATCACCATCACCTCTCTCTTGACTTATCTCAATAGCCTCCTAGTTGATCTCTCTGCTTCCATTCCTGTACTTCCCTCCACCCAGCAGACTGACCCTTTAGGAGCTGAGGCCAGGACATGTTCTTTGTCTGCAGAAACCCCAATAGCATCCCACTCCATTCACTTTTGCCAGATTTCATTAGATGTTAACTTTGCCCTGCCATGCCTTATTCAAGGTACCACATTTGAATTTGTCTACTGTTCTGCCTAAGCAAAAACACAATATCTTCTCAACATTACCAGATTCTGTATAGGGTGATGGAGAGCAAGAAAATCAAAGGCTCAAGAACTGCCCGTCTTTAGTCTGTCTTCCTCTACTCATCTGTTTCCTGTATATTTTAATCTTTCCTATTTTATTTTATACAGCCAATGAGATTTCTATTATAGAAATAAAGTTTGTTTGTTTCAATGACATGATACAAATTTATTGTCCCTGGAAATCATGTTATGCTTAGAAATGTATCACAGACAAGCCCATGCTCTGGATCAACACATACATATAATTATGAAGAAAAAAAATCTGTATGAGGAAAGGTTGAATGTTCCAGGCATGAGAAATAAATTGACCTCCACTCCAGTTACTGCCATGAATATACAGAGAGAAGGAGGACCTGCATGTGTTTCACATCGTAAACGCCTAAAGTGCCGGAACAGCACCACAAGCCCAGGAATGGCCATGCAAGCTCATGATGGAGGTGCTAAGGCTGTCCATAGCCCAGCCTCTGCAGCAATACTGTTAGAGTGTCTAGTACTTGACTTACCATTTTAGTTTCACACAATCCTTAATATATTTTTCAGGCTTGAATTCAAACAACCCACTTCTAAGTACTGAAAATAAAGTAGAAAAATGAACCCACTATTAGACTTCAAAGCTTATTCAAAGCAAAGATTTTGTCTTACAGCCACAGAGGTGCATGATTGCAGAACTGGACCTAACCTGAGAGGCTAACAACTCCTAATTCAGCCTCCTTGAATGACTGGGCGATGCAACCTATCACAGGTGTATTAAGTTTTTTCATCTCTACTTGATGTCCCACCTCATGCTTGAAAATCTCAAAGTGAAAAAGCTCCAGTCTGAGTCTTTAGACAAGCAGAGTAATGGAAAGAACCTGTTAGCTTTTGTTGTATCCATCTGACAAGATCAGCTTGTAGAATCCAGAATGGTGGTGGTAAATCAGCTGGCAGCCATATTTCCTTATCTGAAAGCCGAGTAGGTTGGCAGAGAAAATCCAATCCCCAGACCTCCACGCAGAGGCTCTGCAGTGCTGTTAGAAAATTAGCTCAGCACCTTCAGCTTGCTTTCAGCCATCACTTAGCTTTCCACACAGACATTCCAAATGGGGCCTTTCAAAACTCTGCCCTCAAACGAAGGTGGTTCAGAGCAACGCTTTAGATGATATCACAAGACTCCCAAGGCGACGCTTCACTGCTTCCTCAGCATATGCCAATGCCCGTTTTACAGGGGGGATTTATGATCCTTCCCTTAGTAGAGCGAGCCAAAGTTTTATAATATTCATTAAAAATCAGCACCACATGTAATAATATGGAATACTGCCTGTACACAAGAGGGCCAAGTTATAGGTGTTTAGGGAAACGTGGCAGAATTTTCTGGCCTTGGCAAGAGGTAAAGTTGCAGGCACCAGCACAACACTAACACAACCTTATTTTATTGCAAATGTACGTTCAGCCTAAATCCTAATTACTCTCTGTAAAATCCTAACCACCACCAAGCCTTCTTCTGACAGGGCACTCCTTGAAGGGCAGCAAGAACACCCTAACAGCCTCAGAAAGGAAAGGCAGGGGAGAGTGGCTGGAAGGCAGTAGGAGCTGGGGCTGAAGCCCGGAAGGTTGGCTTTTAATGTCCTCCTGAAATTGACCGAGCTCTTTCCAAAACCACTGGCGTGGGGGCTTAGAGGTTCGCTCAGTGGGGCAGGCGAAGGCCCTCCCGAAAAGGATTCAGAAGTCAACATTCAAAAGGCTGCTTTTACTTGCCCCGTCCCCACCTCAAAGGGAGTCCGGTCAGCTTTGTGGGGGCCCGTGGAGCATCTTTTCCCGCTCCTCCGGGAAAACGCTAGCTAACCCCAGGATCCCAGGTCTCGAGGTCTGCTCCCCTTCCCCTGGTGCAGCGCCTATGGATTTGGCCCCCTCCCCAGGTGCCACACCAGCCCTCACCACTACGTTCACCCCGCTCTGCCCCCAACCCTTGTCTTTCGAGGCCTGGAAGGCCGGGCCGAGCGGGTCGGTCAGCCAGGCCGAGAGGAGGGGGCTCTTCCCAGCCGAGCCCCGCGTCCGCACAAAGCTGGGAGATACGCGGCTGCTGCTGCTGCGGCGGCGGCGGCGGCGGCGGCAGAGGAGGCGGCGTGAGGCGCACCCCCTCCCGCGAGCCGGCGGAGCGCGCGCGCCCGCCCCCCGCCCCCGCGCCCGGAGCGCCATTCGCGGAGCGGCTTACGCTAGTCGCCGGGCGTACAGCGCCCCAGCGGCCTGGGAGGTGCGCTGCCCGGCTCCCGTAAAGTTATTGTGAATGGGGAGCGGGTGACGTCATCCCCGAATGTCAACAATGTAGCGATTGAGAGTGTGGGCGTTCCGGGGAGAGCTGGAGCAGCGCGGCGCGGAGCAAACAGCGCCGAGCCGTCGCCGCCTCAGCAGCAGCAGCAGCAGCAGCGGCCGTGCACGCCCGGGCTGAGGTCGTACAGCGCTAACGTGAGCGGCCGCCGCCCTCGCCGCCCCGCTCTCGCTTTCTCCACAGCCTCCCCTCGCCCCTTCCTCTCCCCCTTCCCGGCGCTCTCGGGGGGCTGGGAACGAGCTGCCATGTGATGCGCGTCCCCTCCGCGAGCTTTCGGTGACCCCCGAACCGCCCACCGCGCCGGCTGCCGGGAGGGGGCTGCGGGCCGGGAGGACGCGGGGAAGAGGAGGCGGAAAAGGACGCAAACTTCTCCGGCGAGGTGAGTCCCGGGCCCCAGCGCCGGGCGGGGTGGTGGGGCAAGTTTACGGGGGGAGCGGGCGGGCGGGGAGGCGTGGGGAAGCGGCGCGGAAAGGGAGCCCCCGCTGCCCGGCGCGTAGCCGCCCTCCCCGCTTTTATGGCATTTTCTAGGAACGGGAAGGGGGTGGGAGCCGAGCCGGCAGCCGCGCCGCGCCGCGCCGAATGTGCGCTCTGTCTCCCGCCCGGCTGTTTACGGCGGCCGAGGCGGCATTGTATTTTGCTCGCGTCGAAGGGTGTTTTGGAACGGCAGGGGGAGGAGGAGCAGAGGGTAATAAGTCAGGCGTGGGGAGGGCTGGCTGCAGGGAGGCGCGCGTCCGCCCAAGCCGGAGCAGCTGTCAGACCCGCGGCCCTGGCCCCGGCCCCCAGCCCGCGATCCCCGCGCCAGGCCGGGCGGCCTCCTCCTCAGCCCCCGGCGTGCGCGCCCCAGGCTGCTCCGCGAGGACCGTGGCCGCAGCGCCTTTGCGCTCAGCTGTCAGCCGCCGCCGGGTGGCCCGGACCACCGCGACCGGCGAGGAACCAAAACCCAAGTTAAGGGTCGCGGGAAGAGGCGAGTTGGGAGCCTCGCGGCGCAAACCTGGGTGAAATCTCTCCTAGCAAAAGATCCGGTGGTCGGAAAGCGTCCCGCGGAGCTAAGACCTAAGGGCTCCAGGCTTTTGAGAGGGAAACCTTGCACCCCCTCACCCGAAGATCCTGCAGGAAGTCAAAGTGCAACACACGCACACATCCCTACACTCCAGTCTCCAAGCCCCAGAAGCGTCACCCAGGTTTATGAAGGGGGCACTGCCCTCCCCGTCCCCGCGCCGAGGCGCTCCATTCCGGCAGAGCTTCCCTCACCCGGCGGGTGTTCGGGATCCCAGCGCCGCTTGAGACGGCGGCGGGCGGCGCTCACGGGCTACCCCAGGTGCCCACGAGGGGACACTGGAGCGAGCATCTTAGCGACCTCGGCCCGGTCGAGGATCTGCGGGAACTCCGACCCGACCGTGAGGGGAAGCGGGCAGGGCAGAGTGTCAGTGTGTGAAGGGGCCGCACACCCCTGGCTTCGGGGATCGCGGGCGCGCGGGGCATCCCCAGCACCCTCGCGCGCGTATGCGAGTTTGGCAACTTGAGGGAAGTTCTGGCGTGGCCGCTGCCAGGGTGGTTTTTCTGTGGCCCGAGGAGGCGCGCCTCGAAGCCTGCCCGCCGGGTCACCGCCGTCGCCATGACCCGTGGCCGCGGGGAAACGAGCGGGACCGGGGCGTCCCACCCGCAAGACGGAGCCGCAGCCTCCCGGCGGGCCCGCGTACGACGAGACGCGGTGTTCCTGGTTTTCACCTTCGATGTGTAGTGCTGCAGTCTCTCACTCTCTGTGTAAATTTCATCTGTTGAGTGTATTTAACTAAAAAGGGTAATTACTTGAGATAAAAATCCTTTCCTGCCTAGTGGGAACCTTGGCAGAGATGATGCCTAATGAGATATTTTGCTTTTGTCTGTTTAGAGTAAAATTAGAGATGTTAACGCTGATAACGGTTTTCTCAGATCATTAAAATGTAACATGTAGGAAAGGCATGTCGAGTTGCAAAGGCTCGGGCTGACATGAAAGAAGCTGAGCGTAAAAGGCTGCCCCTCCTTTGGGGGAGAGGGTTATTTTGGTAAGGCAGCAGGCGTCTTGCTTAAAATGTGAGATCGCCCCACCCTGGTTCTCCTGCACCTCGCGAATAAACGGCATTTTTCATTCTTGCAGGCAATAATAAACGTGAGTCAAAATGACATCTTGTTAGAATTAGTCTTTAGTCTGTAAGAGAGATTGCCAGATTACAGTGTTGCGTTCAAACTATTCCAGTGAAAGGTCTGTCAGCATTTCCATTATAAATTCAGTTTTTCTGGAGTTTGTAATTTTACCACAAAACTTTGAGTGGCTGAGATGTTTTCCCTTCTAGTGTTATGGTTTTTTAAAAGAAATGCATTGATTGCCCATTTCCAGCATCTTTGCTACTCCTGAAACCTGAATATCATTCAGATAGGGGGAAGTCCCAGAGATGGAATACACAACCATGGAATAAAGTATTTTTGTTAGAACATAACTTTATTGGAGCAGAGCCGTATTTTCATTTTGGATTGCGGGAGGCTTCAGGTTTGCCATTTGGTAATCATGAATGTGTTGAGTAAATTCTTCTGTCTATTCTGCAGGTGAACTGAAATGTCAGTTCGTAGTGTGTTTGCCAGAATTACATGGAGAGACACACTCCTCAGTTATGTGTGTGTCTGAACTCATAGCTAAATTATGAACACTCCTCTTACTTTTTGTTTCCTTGTATGTTGCATGTTAGGATCTGCCATGGAGAAGAAGGGGTGAGGCCAAAGAGAGGGAGGGGATCAGGAATCACTTTCAGTATTACCAATGCCTGGGAGGAAGCCATTTATTCTCTTTCTACTGAATTATGCCCTTTGACTCAGTATCTTCAGGCAATTCTTTTCCAGTGGCTCACCTCTGGCTGCTGTGTGAGGGGCTTAATTATTTGCAAACTGCCTTGAAATCCCTGGATGAAAGGCACTGAATAAGTGCACAGTATTGTTATTCAGATATGGAATTTAATGATCCGTTACAGTTCATCAGGAAAATGCACTTTGCAGTGATGGTAGGAAATGTTTCCACCTGATAGAGAGTAATAATAACTGCTTAAAGGTAGATTCAGATTACAGATGAGACAATTAACTCTAGCCATGTGCTCTTCAATTTGTTGCAATTCATTTTGTGATCAAAGTGAGTCACAGAGAGCCAGATGGTCAGGTTCATGTTCACATCTCTCCTAGGCCAGCCCTTCACTCCTGGGCCCACTGTCTGCACAGCCGACAGGACTTAGTTATTCATTAGTGCTTGTGAGCTGTTTCTCAGAATTCCTAATCGAGGCTCCGGTGATGCCAACAAAAGGGCTCAAGCCAATCTACATGGTTGGGAGCAGTTTAATTTTACTTGGATTAACTCTTACTTAGTGTCTCTGGTGTGGATCCAGCCTTAACAAAAAAGAGACCCTTGTGGCTGTCTATCTCTGCTCTGCCTGGCCCCTCTACTCTAGTTTTTGAACCTCAGATTTCAGGGGTGTGACACCTAGCTTATTGTAAACCCAGGCTTGATTGCTAATGAATGAGAGAATGCTTAGATAAATAAATATCTTCCTGTGTGTCCAGGAGGTGAGAGCCATGACTAGCTTCATGGGCATAAGACCTGTGCGGTGACATAGGCCCCCTTCCCCTTCCCTGCTCAGAAGGACCTCACATTTGGTTTAAGGTTCTACTGTTGTCTTCTGAAATTCTTAATAATTTTTGAACAAAGGGCCCCTCGTTTTCATTTTTTACTGAGGCCCACAAATTATGTACCTACCTGGTTCTGGTGAGGAAAAGGGCATAGCGTGAAGTGGCAGGCAGCTCCTACTCAGCTTGTTGTAGACCCTTGCCAGGGAAGAGTTGGTAGAATTACTGGCTTTGTGTTGCCACATCGTTTGATTTTTCCAGGGGGAGCTGGATATTGGATATTTATGTGGAATTTCCTGATTTTTAAATATTGGCTCAAATCTTTAAAAAAATTTTGGGTGAAAGCATACATAAGAGCTAGAGCCGGCCTGCAGGCTGCTTGTTGCCTACCACTGAACAGACTGAATCATCTTTTTTGTTTAATATCTTTGTCTGTCTCTGTTTTCTAAAGGCCTCACATATAGTGGATGATTTGTGAATATGCACCAAATGAATGGTTACAACTATCTGGAAAATAGAAAGATGCCAGAAAACCAAAACTCTAAATCAAATCAATACTGAGTCCCACTGAGGGATTGATAGCTTCCTTTTTAACAGAGAATTCAACATGAAAGGCCAAATAATTTAATACCATGGGTACAGTGTGATTCCTTGCAGGTAAATAATCCAATGCTTTTGAACCACCTGCCCTCTATTTAGTTGTTATTGACCATATGGGGTAACTTGGCTGGGTAATGCCTGAGGACCTCCATGGGAGTTTGACATTTGAGAACACTCACCAAAACAATAGCTTTGATTTACTGAATCTGCACTATGTGCCAGACCCAGTGCTAACTACGTTACCTATATGTACCTCATTGACTCATCAAAGTAATCTTTGAAGTAGGTGTGGTGCCCACCCATTCTGCAGAGTTGGGAGAACTAATCTCATGTAGGAGTGAACTTAATCTGAATATAGTGTGTGTTTTCTTGAATGTCTAAAGGTTATTTCCCCATTCTGTATACACAGTCCAGCCCTGAATCAATGACTGGGCATGGTGTAGAACTGTGGCATACAGAGAATGTGGTCCCTGCCCTTACATACACAGAACAGAAAACAATATAAAATGTAACATATTGTCAAAATCTGCAATTCAGATAGCAGACACTATGCATCTGCCTCCCTGTTTCCCTCCTTTCCCTGTCTGGATGTTGAAGAAGCTTCAGTGACATATGACCCTGTCAGAGGTACTCACAGTTCAGAAGTCAGGGCTGGTTGCAAAAATCGAAATTTCTTTGGTAAAGAAGACAAGCTTTTGGCAGAGCTGGGGCCATTTATGGGAATGCAGCACCCAGGCCTCGGGAATGAGGGAAAATAGCTTCTGTATTGTTAATGGCAATATATGACCTCTTTCTCCTATCTTTAAATTTTATGTAAATATTTGCAAATTGTTCAAGTCCAAACTGAAACCTGCTATGAACTAGACATTTTGTGAACTCAGTAAGATTGCCCAAAATATAACTTACCTTTCACCTTTTTTTTTTTCTTTTTTTTTCTTGTTTGGGATAACATTTAATTAAAAATAAAAGTAGTTACTTTTTTTTCTTTTGTCAGTTCAAGGTCTTTTAATTTTTTCCCTTTTTTGTTAATTTTGAATGTCAGTCTATCTAAAACTGAAACTTAATTTTGCTATCAGCATGCTACTCAGCTTCCTTAAGGCTGGAAATATTCTCTGAATCTTACCACTCTATCCTTTCCAAGGGCCATTTCATTTCTGAAGAATATATAAGTTGAACTTCATCGTGCTAGTGACACTACTTCAAAAATCAGGCAGGAATTTTGCCATTTGTTTTTCCTTGAGCTATTTCTTTCCAAAATAATAAATCTCCCCAATCCAAAAGCATTTCATGTCCTCCTTCATTTTAATCATTGGAATTACAGCCAAAATGCCTCTCAGCCTTCCCCAGTGACTTCATAATCACCGTTTCTCCAGCATATTCCCTGGTTGACTTCTCTTTTGTTCCTTAGCCTCATAATGAATTGCCCTTTGGTTCTGAGATATGTCATTTTCCTCCCTGACCTTTTTGTTCTTTTCCTGAAGGCTGTAGGACATGCTGCTACTGATGTGATGAGAGCCGGCCCTTGGTTGCCAGGTCCCTCTTGTCCTTGTGTCAGCTTTCATCGGCTCCTTTCCTAAGCATTTAAATCCTCCACTTTCCAGTCCTCCCATACATCTCATTATTCTCTTCATGTGTGCCTGAGCCTGTAGCTGGCATGTGGACAAAGCCCCAGTTAGTTACAGAAGAAAGCTTTTCGAGTTTCCAAGTCTTCCATCACTCTAGTCGTGGACCATCTTCTCTTCTTTCTCCCCTGTCACTTTCTGCAGATACTTCAGCAATTTCCTCAGGACTTTCCAGAAGTCTAACCCAAAGATGGCTTAGACCTTCTCTTTGGAGTTTAAAGTTGGGAGAGCCCAGTGTGGTAATTTCCATTCCACAAGTAGGAAACAAAATGAATGTGCATGCTCAGCATCTTTCCTCAGTATTTCAGTATCCATAGATCTTTGGCTATTTTTCTTTTCTTCCTATCCCGTATTCTTCAAGCAACAGAAACTCATGGATAGTACAAAATGGGCCAAGTATCCAGAAATATAGCTCTTTAGCAGCGGACACCTCATTCATTCATTAAATATATACTGAATATCTCTTAGGTAGCAGGCACTCCCCATAGGGCTAGTGGGGAGCAAACCTAGCCCTGGCTCCAGGTCTCATGAAGCATGTCATCTGGTAGGAAGGATGACACTGATCGGTTAGTAAAGATAACCCACTGCTCGTGAAAGAAAGGTATTCCATGCACCAGAGTGTCTAATGGGGGAATTTAACCTGGTTGGGAGGTTGAGGAAGCCCTCCCTGAGGAATTGTGAAGTAACCTCCCATCAGGGATAGTCTGAAACATGAGGTTCACTTTTTCATCCAGCTTCCTAATCCTATTAATTCATTGCTATCTTTGGCCCTTTGGAGTATTGCATAAACCATGCTAGAACCTCTGGGGCCATTTTTGGCAAATAATATTTCCTGTATACAGAGTCCAGAATTGATTTATTTACCTGCGTCTTTAGAATCTGATAAAAGCAGAAGTTGTTAACTGCCAAGAGTACTGTTCATTTCCATACTTGGAAAAAATACAAGTTAACATTCTTATTTTGAACATATTTAGGGTGGTTTTGACAACATTTGAATGATCAGGAGCTACAAAGATACTCCCTCCCAGTCAGTTGATGTGTGTTAGGCCTTTGGTGAAAAAGTGAGTGTAAAGTCTGTCTGAAGCCCCTGCCTACTCCGGAGGAGAGGGTCTCCATCCTCTGTGGCTCAAAGATGGTTATTCCAAGTTTGTACAACTCATGGCCTGCAGGCCTCATGCATGATGAATGTGGCCCAACACAAATTTGTAAACTTTCTTAAAACATGAGTTTTTTTTTTTATTTCTTTGTTTTCGCGCATCAGCTATCGTTAGTGTTTAGTGTATTATATGTGTGGCCCAAGACAATTCTTCTTTCATTGTGGCCCAGGGAAGCCAAAAGATTGGACACGTTTTAATTTAGACAATTCTTAGGTTTAAAATTAAGGAATTTTGACAGTATCTATTTAAAATAAATTGACTATACTGTATGCTAACACTCCTCTATTTTTTTTTTTTATTTGATGATAGGTAACCTGTATTGAGAGCTTCCTGTGTGTGCTGCTCATATTAACTCATGTAATCCTTAGAACAACCCAGGGCTAGGTGTGTCAGTAGAAGCTGCAGCACAGGTGTCACCCAGCTAATGAATGGTAGAGCTGGAATTGGATACTAGCTGTTTGATGCTGGGGACTGTTCTCTCACTCACCGTGCTATGCCTCTCCCTTTTCCTTTTCTTCATTTGAAGTTGGAACTCTCTTTAGCAGTCCTCAGAAGTGGAAATAAAGGCCACATCATTCTAAAATATTGGATGTTTTGTTGACATCTATCTTAAAGTTGAAAAACAATTTCTCAGTAAATCTGAGTGAATGTATCTCCTGTATTTCATTCACATGGCCCACTTTCTAATCATTGTATTCCTTAGGTTTTAGTGTCCATTTAGGCATCAGAAAGTAAAAGTGATGCATGTAAAGGCAAAAGAAGCGCTAGGCATGTAACTGAAATCCTATGGCTCCGTCTCCAAGGTTTACTTGTAACTCACACTCCTACCCTCTTGTTAGGTGGAGGGAATTTGTTCTTTGCTTTGTGTGTATGTGTGTGTGAGAGGTGGAAAGGGTGAAAGAAACTATACCTGTAATAGGTAGAGTATTTTACCAAGGAGGAAGAATTTCATTCAGAACTAATTCCATCAGAACTCCTAATTAGAAATATTAGCTGCCAGTAACAGATAAAAGTAGGTAACCTTTGTTCTCATTCTGGTCAATTTCAGGAAGAGATTATCTTGCCAGATTAGCATGTTGCAACTCTCAACTGGAGTTTTGAATGGTTTTAAAGGATTCAGGCAGTTGGCATGGCAGTAACCCTCAGTTACCTCCGGTTTGCAGGGTCACTGTTTAGAATGCTGACTCAGCTCTGCCTGGGCCAGACACCCAAGTTGTCATCTTTAGTCAAGAGACATCATTCTCAGGAGCCACTTGAAACATTAAGCACACATTTGAAGCTCAGTTTGGGAAATGATCAAGTGTATGAATGTACAGTACTGTGCTTATTTTTCAGCATTTAGTTCAAATTTTGGAGAAGGCTAAATGGGAGATGCTTAGTGTGTCAGTGTTGGAGGTTTTAAGTGATTTAAAAAATCAAGCAGATGAGCGCATAAAGATTTCTATGCAAACAATGATGAGCTTAAATTAAAGCTGCTGATTTAGTGTGAGAATTACTTGCATTGATTTGTAGAATATCTATATGGGTTCAAGATTCCATATTATGCAAATGAATAAGCCCTGAAGCGTCAAACTGAAAAAAAAAAGAAAAATTAACTGTGAAAGATATTATTACCCATTCAGCAAGAGAAAAACGTAGACATATTTAGAGTTAACTCTTCCTTTTCGTACAGTTCTTGGGAAGAGAAGTGCCAGGGATGATGGTCTGTGTCCCAGATGTAAAGAAGCAAGGCATGGTTTGCAGTCAGTTCCCCCATACTCCTTCTGTCCTCACTTCTTTGTTCTGTGCTCTCTTACCTTTTGGCCACCCAGTTCCCTCTACTAGTTCTTGTCCTTTCCCTTCCAAAACCAATCTCAAAGAAGGATTTTATGAACACAGTTTTACTAATATATAAATAACTGAGCATAATTAGTGCATTACTTTTTTGAAGGATCAGTGTATTAATATTGACAAAGCCAAAGAAGTAAACCCCTAAAGATAAAAACAATAGAATTTCACACACTGGTAACCTGGCGATAGGAGACCATTTCTGAATGAAGAGAGGGCTATTCATAAATAAACGCAACCCTGGACAGAGAATATAGGCAAATGGATTACAGGATATAAATCGCAGTAATATTAAAAATATATAGAGAGGATGATTTCTAATAATACATTGGTCAGTGAGCATCTCCCACCTTTTGCCATACATTGGCTTTGATCACATAAACCTCTATAGCAAGATGCTGTGTTATTAAACATTTAAACAAAGCTTCAGGGAAAGCCATTTGGCTTATGATTAGGGATTTTTGTTATTCAGTAGCAGTGAACCTGAATCTATTATCCTTGAATGATGAATTTTAGAAGAAAAAGCAGTGGATCCAACTTTATTTACCTCCCCACCCCAATTTTACTGATAAAAATTAAATTGATAAATTTATTTCAAAATAGGTGTGTTCCAATTTTGACATACAAAAAGCATAGTGGTGAGTTATAAAAACATAGAGTTGGTTGATTAATGAAAATGTACTTATTTTAGATAGAGTTGTTGCTAGGTTGTTGCCTGGCTGCAAAGAGGCTGAACCCCCTTCAGTCCCACCTCTCCCCCACCATACCCTCCTCCAGCAACCATGCTATGTTGAGTTGATGGCTCCATCTAGTGCCAATCTGTGGAACTGTCTTTCAGGAGTCCTCACTGTCCCTGGTTCTCTTAATGTGTGGTGGGTCGCCTCTGGAGCAGGATGTGATGAAGAGTCCTCTTTCTCTGGGAACACACAGTCTACTGTGGGACTGCCTTCTAGTTCCTACCTCTCCTTTGTTTTTGCGGTATAGTTATACCTCCATGTCTTTCTCCCAGACTTAATTTCTTTGTTTCCCTCTCTCTAGCACCTGCTTTTTGTACTTCTTTCTCCTCTTTTCTTCTTTTCCAACTCTCAATCAATTTTTTTGGAGCAAAAAAGAAAAGAAAAGAAAAAAATCAGAGCTTGCAACTGGTAAGTATAAAGATTTTTTTTCTAACGATACATTACGCCAAAGTAAGAGAATGCCATGCATTTTAAATGAAACTAATGATTTAAACCATATTAGAGAACCAGAGTGACCCTAAAGTTGACGACAAAGGCTCACTTAGAAGCCTGTGTCCCTTCATTTTCCTGTAATTAGACGTTTCCCCAAACACAGTTAATTAAAAATTTTTCTTTTGATTGATTTTGGAACTATCATTGTAGTATTATTTTCTACTTTTTAGATTGTAAATTTAGTCTCTCACTAATAATTTAAGTTCAAGACATTTTCATGGACTATCCAGGAATGCTAGTTCATTGGCCTGGCCCTGTTTCCATGGGGGAATGTATTCTCAGTTTCAGATAACCAGTTTTCCTGCAGATTTTTTGGGGTCCCATATGAAATGAGAACAGAGATGAATGAGAAGCATTGTTGGACAAAGCCTCACACGTGAGATCTGAGTTAGTGTACAGGTTTTAAGTCTCCTACATTAAACAATACATTTTAAATTTCCACTTATGTTAAGCATCTTGATATTGTGGGTTTGAAAGTAAGTCCCCTCTGAAAAACAGGAACTGTGCTTGTCTGTTACCAGTTCTTGTGGTCGATATGGTAACTATTTTGATTTTTCAGAAGGGAAGAAAAGCAGTTAAATCTAGTTAAAATTAAAACCAGTTAAAATTAACTGGCTCGTGAGATTGTTCCACACAGCAACACTGAGAGTGAGTTGTTTATTATTGTGATTAATTATTAGTTGTTATTTTTTGAACAGTGGCATATTTATATTTTTGGTCTACCCTTGGAAAATAGAAACTGCAAGCATAGAGAGGTTCCCGTTTGCTAATTTGCATGTACCCTGTTTTTGTTTTTGCCTGGTAGGTGTGTGCACCTCATGTATGTGAGAGTAATTTAGCATGTCAGCACTTTCCTACCAGCAACGCTTGCTGACTCATGCAGCTGTTGTAGTGCTCAGCTGGCCGCACTGTAAACTGCCCATAGTACCAGCACTGCCCTTGGAGAGCACTGGGCTGCTGGGCTGATTAGCTCCTGGGATGCTATTTTCAGCTCTGTGGTCACTGCTGAACTGGGTCCCTGTCTCCTGCCAGCAGCTGGACACAGCTTTCTGGTTGCAGGGGAGCAAATTGGACACATTTCTACCTTTGTAGGGACTGCATAAAGATTCATAGCTCGCCATTGCACTCCAGCCTGGGTAACAAGAGTGAAACTCCGTCTCAAAAAAAAGATTCATAGCATTTCTGGATATACCTCAGGAAAACTGTCTTGTGTTTTTGTGTGTGTGTTTTTGTTTTGTGTTTTTGTTGTTTTGCTTCACTTTATTTTCTGGGAGTATTTAAGGGGAGAGGCAAAAGGGGCTGATAATAAGTGAAAAGGGAATGTGCTGTTATTTTGTACTTAAGACCAGGAGTTTTCACAAATCTTTAACTTAGGCTTTTTTGGTGTAACTGAAACCTGACCCACTTCTCTCTCAGTGCAAAGCCATGTGTCCTGAGTAGGGAAGTAGGCTGAGGGTGCAAGTGACTAGCCTGACATTGTTTTATGTGGCTCAAGTCCCTAAGTGATGACAGCTTTTGTTTATATCTGTTGCCTGTTTTTGAGGTTAAAACAAAACAAAAAACTTGACCTCAGGTCATTTTAAAGCTAGCATGTATTTTCAGAGATGGTTTCACTGTTTGTTTTCAGAGTTCAATTTTGCTTATTTTCATTGGAAAGTGTGAAATGTTGCTTTTTTTGAGGCTTCTAAATAAACTTCCTTTTGTAGATACAAGTTGATCCAATCATCTTAAACTGTCTTGAAAAGGATGATTAAAGTAAGATCAGCTGGGGAAGGGAAAGCTTTGCACACACTTGAGGAGTTTGCCTCCTTTTTCTTAAGTTTCAGTAAGCATTCTGAAGCAGCTTTGACCAGTAATAAAGAAAAGCCACAGTGACTGTGTGTAACATGATGTTGATGGAAGTTCTTGGTTTCCGCCGATACAGATGACTCATCAATATCAATAGAATTGTGACTTCTAATAATAACACAGTGCAAGACCTTCAAAACATGTGGTTTTAGCCCTTGCTCTTAGTGAAAGGTTGGAAAATATTAGTTTGAGCTTTTAAAAAAAAAAAAAAAAACTCTTGATTTTGCCCAAGTATAAAGTTGTTTTTTTATAGGAATGATGATCTCCCTGTGTTTTCTCATCTTACTGTTTTTAGTTTCATTATTATTAAGGAGCCAAACTCATATCATTTCATCATGTAGAAATCTCTGCACTAAGCATCTCCTGTCAGGGCTGTGTTTGAGGGAAATGTGGCTGAAAAGCAAATCTTCCCTGAATGCAGAAAGGAAAACACTGGTGCAGACAATAGTCCACTGAGCTGCATGCCACCTACACGGCATCTATTGCGGAGGGCTGTCGTATTGCTGAGTAGCCCCATAGCCCTGTGAGTCATTGTCAAAGGATTCCACGAGGAAGGTTAACAGAAAATGCGAGTCAGAGGAAACAGCAGAGTGGGGCAGCTAGCTCAGGAAGAACTGTGCTACCTGCTGAGGGGCTGTCCAAATGTCACCAGGGGTTCGGTGTACATTCATCCTTTTGCAGCCCATGTCCATGTGTCTACATATGGGGACATTGTTTTTTGTTCAGTTTTAGTTGGTTTTACTGCAGTTTGGCCAGACTATCAGAGATTACTATCTTAACTCTGTATCACAGTGGTCTTATCCCACAGCCTTTGCTTTTTGTATTTTGTTTTTAGAGGAACTGAAGTTCTAGACTATAAGATCAACATGTATATTTGTATCATCTTTTTCTTTCTAAATGCTTAACTTTTTATTTATTTATTTTTTGAGATGGAGTCTTGCTCTTTCAAGCTGGAGTACAGTGGCGTGATCTTGGCTCACTACAACCCCTGCCTCCCAGGTTCAAGCAATCCTCTTGGCTCAGCCTCCCGAGTAGCTAAGCCTCCCAAGTGCATGTCAGCATGCCCAGCTAATTTTTGTATTTTAGTAGAAATGGGATTTCTACTAAACCAATAGTAGCCTAGTCTGTTGGCCAGGCTGGTCTCGAACTCCTGACCTCAAGTGATCTGCCCACCCCAGCCTCCCAAAGTGCTGGGATTATAGGCGTGAGCCACCATGCCCCACCCAGACCTACAAAATTCTTATATGATAGTACAAAAGTTAAAAATTCATGAGGAGTCTTTCACTTATTGTTGGGGAAAAAAAGAGAGTAGGACTTCTGTTCACTGAGTGGTAACTATGGAGAATGAGAAAACAAGCCCAAAGTGGTAGAAGATGTTTGTGGCACATAAATAATACTGGTTCAGCACACATATGAAAAAAGCCAGATAACCAAAAAGAAAAATACTGTACATTCATATTCTTAAACGTGCATTTCACAAAGGAATAAAACCAATTGGCTAGTAAATATATAAAAAGATGCACTCAGCCTCATTAATAAGCAAACATGCAAATTAAAATCATAGTAACAGACAATTACACACTCTCTGGATTGGCAGAAATTTTAATAGCCAACAGTACCATGTAAAGATGTGGATGAATGGGAGCATTTTTGTATTTAGCTGACAGGAGTATAACTTGGTACACTTACATTGGAAAACAATTTGCTATTAACCTAACCAGTTCAAGCTGCAAATAACTTACAGCATAGCCATCTTACCCCTAGGTATATATCTAAGAAAAATTCTTACCTATGCGCTTTAAGAAACATGCACAAAACAAAAAATAGATGCTGGCAAGGTTATAGAGAAAGAGGAACACTTATACACTGTTGGTGGGAGTATAAATTAGTTTAACCATTATGGAAGACAGTATAATGATTGCTCAAAGACCTAAAGATGGCAATACCATTCAACCCAGCAATTTCATTACTGTGCATATACCCAAAGGAATATAAATTATTCTATTATAAAGACACATACACGTGTATGTTCACTGCAGCACTACTCACAATAAGCAAAGACATGTAATCAACCTAAATGCCCATCAGTGAAAGACTGGATAAAGAAGATGTGGTACATACACCATGGAATACTATGCAACCTTTAAAAAGAATGAGCTCATGTCCTTTGCAGGGACATGGATGGAGCTGGAGGCCATTATCCTTAGCAAACTAACACAGGAACAGAAAACCAAATAATGAATATTTTCACTTACGAATGAGCTAAATGATGAAAGCACATGGACACTGGACACATAGAGGGGAACAATAAACAGACCTATTGGAGGGTGGGAAGAGGGAGAGGATCAGGAAAAATAACTAATGGATACCAGGCCTAATACCTGAGTGATGAAGTAATCTGTACAGCAAACCTCCATGACAAAAGTTTTCCTATGTAACAAAGCAATACTTACACGTACGCCTGAACTAAAAAGTTTAAATATGGGCAAAAATATTCAAAGAAGCATTGTTCATAAGAGCAAAACACTGGAAGCAACCCAAATAAATGCCCATCAACCTTAGATTGAATCAGCACATTTTGCTATCAGGTGTTTATGCTCTGTGATACTATTTGACAATGAAAAATCAGCTAGTAAAACCACTTATAGAAGTGTGTGGAGAGGCACCATTTCTTGGTGGTCAAGAGTAAGGATTGTGCCTGGGTTCAGATTTGGGTTCTGCCACTTACTGTGTGACCTTGGATGAATTTCTGAACTTCAGTAAATCTTAGTTTTCTCATCTGTACATCAGGGAAAATGATGTCTATCTGGTAGGGTTGTTAGGAAATTTAAGTGAGTTAATATTTGTGACATGGTTAGGAGAATGATTGGCAGGTAATACATTCTGTGTTTGTTAAACAAAAATGCATCAAAATGGATGAATCTTACAAACATAATGTTGAAAGAAGCAAGATAGAATATGTACAGTGTGGTTCTATTCATGTAAAGTTCAAAAGCATGCAAAACTAAAACTATTTAGGGATGCATACATAGATGGCAAACCTATAAAGAAAATTAATATGATTGAATACGATTCTCACAAAAATCAGTGACAATCATATTAAATCATATTAATTTTCTTTATAGTTTTACCATACATAGATGGTAAAACTATACATAGGTGGTAAAACTATAAAGAAGTGATGGAGTGAGTATGGTGGGGAAGGGGCTGACTGGGGCCCCTCCAGAGGTGACAGAGTGGGTATGATGGGGAAGGGGCTCCCTGGGGCTTCTGAGGTCCTGGCAGTGTTTTAGTTCCCAACCTGGACAGTGGTCTCAAGGATGTTCTTTTTTATAATTGTTTTTAAAAACTGTACTTTTAATATGTGCGTGACCTATTAGATAATAAACATTTTAAAGGATTTATGTGAGTTGTTATAGTAGCAATATGGCATTAAATAGGAATAACTGTAAATTCCTACATTTGAGTTAAAAAATAATCGTTCAAGTGCAGATTAGAACACTTGCATGGTATTATTTCCTTCACAACATTGTGAGCCACCAGCGCAATGTGATTCTTACAGAAGGTGACACCTCCTTGAGGCCACATTCAGAGAGCTGTCCTCTTTATATCAGGGAATGTACTTTTCTCACTAAACTAGCTACTCTCAGGTCTAGATGTGCCATGTGTGCAATGCTATGCCTTGTTCAGGGGATTTATTTTAAGAAAGATTTTGACCACAGAGGGTGCATTTTCAGTGATAAAGATGTTTAGGGGTCTGGAAACCTATCAGTTCTGAGTGGCCAAAGGAAGTGGGGATTTTCAACATGGAGAAGAGGAGATGTCCGGAGAGAAAGAATGTCTTCCATCACTAGAAGCAGAAGCAGCCTTTCTTTGTTGCTATTCAAGCCCCCCTCTGTAATGTCTACCCTTGGAGGCAGGTTTCAACTCCTGGATACTGGAGATGCCCAAGCAGAGGCTGTGGGACCTCCCTTAGACTTGACTGGGGCCACAATACCCACCACCTGGTCACTGGGCTGCATCAGCATCACCTGGAGCTTCTTATGAAGTCTCTCAGTAACTGCGGTGGCTCAGGCCAGTTGTCCTGGCACTTAAGTAGGTGAGGCTACATGCGAGGCTAGCCTGGGTAATATATTTTTTTAAAGCCTCTCATTCATTAAAAAAAAAAAAAAGGAAAAGAAAGGGAAGGAAGGAAGGGAGGGAAGGAGGAAATTAGTCTCTCTCAGGCCCATCTACATCTACTGAGTCCGAATCTGTACTTTCTCAGGATGCCCTGGGGACTCACATACACATCAAAATTTGAGAGGCACTGGGCTAAATGTCTCTAAGATCCCTAATGATGCTTAAGATTTAATGATTTTATAGAATAAACTGTATAAGCAACTGAAAACTACCAGTTCATACGGTGACATTATCAATTTAAAACATCTTGGGATGTTGCATGTTTATAAAACCATATCAAGTATTTGTTGCTAAATTAGTTTTAAATTGTCCATTTTCCCCCTAAAGTCAAAGTTAGGTTGCCTATGTATTTGGGCACCTATAAGAATTAAAGTATTGTACAACATTATTGCATTTTCTTCTTTTTAACATATAGGACTAGATTTTTGCTTTAAAATTCTTAATTAATGTCTTTAAATTTTTCTTCTACATTCATTAAAAATTCAGAAGCAGATTAGTGTTCTGAATACCTGTTAAGAATACTCAAAAGGGATGTTTAAATAATAAATAAGTCTCATAATATGTTGGTTTTATAGTTAGCATATTTTTTCTTCTTATACATAGTCGATATTTTGATCTTATGTGGACCTTTGAAGTCTGAGTATTTTATAATGATTCTCCACAATACCCCTTATCTTTTAGATTCTAGATCTGAGATCAGGCAAGTAAAATAGTTTTACTTTTTCCTGCCTCAGAAGACCATAACTAACTTAAGCTCATTTACTTTTTCCTTAATATTTTGCGAATTATTCTTTTAACGTATGAAGTTCAAGTGGAATACATGATTCATTTACTCTTTTCCGCTTCGTATAATTAGTCACTTGTTCTTTTGATGCTCCTAGAAAAACTAATATTCAAAGTGCTAGTCATAAAATTCCAAAATGATTAAATGACTTAAAATCAGTTCTTAAATGACTTAAAATCAGAGATAAAATATGCTTTACTATACAGTAAAAATGAAGAAAACGTCTCATGAATAGAAGATGTTCTTTAAGGCTTTGTAACCATGAGAACCATGAGTTTTTTTATTTAAGCATGTGTTACCAGGTCTGTTTTCTTGTGGTACAAAAGACCAAGAAACTGTACTTTGACGGTTGGCTTAGATAATATTTGCTGTATGTATGTCATCTAGATAAGATAATGTATGACAAAGGGCTTTATAAAATGATAAAGTACTGTAGACATTTTAATAACTTTTGTGTACTATAATTATATTTATACTTTAGCAAAGTTTCCTCTCTTTTATAAGACTGACTTTAAAAAAATCTAAATTCTGCCTTACTGAGATTTTTCAAGTTTTAATTTCTTTTTTGAGACAGTTTCACTCTTGTTTCCCAGGCTGGAGTGCAATGGCATGATCTCAGCTCACTGCAACCTCCACCTCCCAGGTTCAAGAGATCCTCCTACCTCAGCCTCCTGAGTAGCTGGGATTACAGGCATGCACCACCATGCCCCATTAATTTTTTGTATTTTTAGTAGATACAGGGTTTCTCCATGTTGATCAGGCTGGTCTCTAACTCCCGACCCCAGGTGATCTGCCTGCCTCAGCCTCCCAAAGTGCTGGGATTACAGGCGTGAGCCACTGCTCCCAGCCTGTAATGTTTTAATTTCTGAATCCATAAATGATTGTGAACAAATGTCATCATCCTCTACCATATTAGTAATTGGCTGTAACATGAAATACTAGATTTCTTATCCAGAATTCTTATTGGCTTACTTCATTCATTCATTCATTCATTTATTCATAGTGAATATATGTGGAGCACTTCCTGTGTGCAAAGCTGCAGGCTGGGTTTTCCAGGAAGGACATAAAATGAATAACACAATCCCAATGTCCAAAGAGTTTATAGCTTTATGGCTATATAGATGCCTTTGGTCCTGATAAAAGAATCTTATGAATTTATAAATTTTTTAATTTATAATTTTAGAAATCATAGCATCTTACTAGATTTTTGATTATGAAATCACCATTTAAAATATTGGGTATGTAATAAGAGATTGATGTTGAACTTAATAGCTGTTGGAAAACAGTTGCTTGAAGTATATTCTTCTATTTAAAAATAATTTTCTGGAGACAGACAAGGTCTCACTGTGTTGCCCAGTTTGGTCTCAAACTCCTGGCCTCAAGTGATTGTCCTACCTTGGCCTCCCAAAGTGCTAGTATTACCAGTATTCTTTGATTTTTGTTGTTGTTGCTGGGATCTCATTCTGTTGCCCAGGCATGATCTTGACTCACTGCAACTTCCACCTCCAGGGTTCAAGCAATTCTCCTACTTCAGCCTCCCAAGTAGCTCGGATTATAGGCATGTACCACCATGCCCAGCTATTTTTTGTATTTTTAGTACAGATGGGGTTGGCCAGGCTGGTCACAAACTCCTGACCTCATGATCCGCCTGCCGTGTCTCCCAAAGTCCTGGGATTACAGATGTCAGACACGTAATTTAGGAGCAAGATTTTTAAGAGCAAGATTTAGGAAGATTACTGCCTATCCCTATAGGGTTTGTTGGATTTTGGATTTTTCTTAATGGTTTGAAATCATATGTTCTAGTTTGAACTCAACCTGCACTGTCGAATATGGTAACTACCAGCCACATGTGGCGTTTGAGCATGTGAAATGTGGTTGAGATGTGCTGTACAATACATACCAGATTTCAAGGATTTATTACACAAAAAAGGATGTAAGATATTGCCTTAATAATTTTTATTATGTTGATTACATGTTGAAATGATATTTTACATATATAGGATTAAGTAATATTAAGATACATTTGACCTGTTCCTTTTTACTTTTTATTTAATGTGGATACTAGAAATTTAAAATTATATGTGGCTCACCTTATACTTTGATTTCAAAGTGCTGGTTTCTTCTCTGAAGTCTAGAGTGATTGAGAGCTCTTGGAGAAAAGAAGATCAGAGCTTAACAGAGAGTTTTAGAGATGAGATGCCACCAACGGAATCCACTTACCTGAAGAAATCCCAGTCAGCACCTTTGCCCTACTTTTAGAGATTCCTGCTTTCTTGAACCCACAAAATAGAGCATGGGTAGCAAGCATTTAATATCTACAATGTACAGAACATTGAAGGGGAATTAAAATAAGTATCACACAGATCCCTGCCTTTAGGGAAAAAAAATGTAGCCTACTGGGGAAGCAGGATACAAGCACATGAGTTATTAAATCATGGCTTGAGAGATACATAGCTGTTCAATGCTCAGATCCAACGTTCTTGCAAACAGAGAGTCAAGGCACTAAACATAAAAAGTGCTTCAAAGGAAGGAAGGGTCTCCATGGCCTGGAAAGGTCTCCATCTATGCCCTGGAAGGGTGTCCCACCAGAGGAACGACTTGGCTGGGCACTGATGAGTGGGTAGGATTTCAACGGATGAGAGAGAGGGGGCATGTCCAGGTAGGCAGGGTAGAGTGGGAAGAAGGAGGAAAACATGGGCAAGCACAGAACAGTCAGTGAGAAGAAGAGATGGCTGAGCCAGAGGACTGAACTGTGACGTGTGAGTAGAATCATTCTCTAGTCCACCTATTATTCAAGCTTTAATCTTTGACATCATCTCCTATAATGTTATTTATCTTAGAAGTTCTTTACCAAGTGTCTCAAAGCAGAGGTTAAGGCAGGACACTTTAACTTTGGGTAGAATAAATGTTGCATACCTTTAATTGTTAGGAAGTTCTTTAAATAGCAAAACTGGTAGTATTATCTTGCCAGTTATGTTTATACTAACATTCGTGTAGAACCACGAAACTTTAAAGACTTGTTGGTTAAGTACATTATTAGTATTCAGGCAATAGTGCTAAGCATTTGTAAATTCTTCTTGCTTAAAATGCCTTCAGTATTACGTCATTTGATCTTGCCCGTTGGCTCCATCTTATAGAATTGGAAGCCAGGGAAGCTAAGATTGAATAATTAATGGTAGAATCTGGAATTTGAGCCTAGCTCTTAAGCTTCTTCCATTTTACTGTGTGGAACACTCTAATTTTCATTCCTGTAAGTCTGTTTCTTAAGAGAAGCTGATTAATTTTATCTGATTTTTAATTGAATGATAATATACATAGAGAAAAGTATGTATATAGCATATATTCATCTTACTGATGAATTTCCACAAAGTGAACACACTGTTAGAAGCAGCTCTCAGATTAAGATACAGCATTATCAGTGCCCAAGAAATCCCTCAGACTCCCTTCCAGTAACCACTCCACCTATGGTAGCCACTACTCTAACTTTGGAAGCATAAATTTGCTTTGCCTATTTTTGAACTTTATATCAATGGATATATAGAATGTACTATTTTGTGCCTGACTTCTTTCATTCAGTAGTATGCTCAGTTCACTCATATTGTATATGACACCGTATTGACTATGGTAGTTGATTTTTCATTCTTCATGCTTTATCATAATATATTGTGTGACTATACCACTATCTATTAATTTGTATAGTTTCCAGTTTGGGACCATTATGAGTAGCACTGCTACATACATTATAGAACATATCTTCAGATGAACACAAATTTGTGTTGGGCATATTTAGGAGTTAAATCAGGAAAGCGGTGTAATTTTTAAATTGTCTTGTAGATGAGGCTTAAATTTGACTTTCTGATACTCGTTTGAAGAAAAGTGAAAACTTCAAATTGTTGATAACTTGAATAGTATATCCAAATAAATACTAAGGCAGCCATTACCGAAGGGTCCAAGGTCGAGGAATTTTAATGCCCTAACACATTTTTTCAAGGGAGGATGAAAATAATCCTCATATAGAAAGAGTTTGAAAGGGTTAGGATATTAAAATGCTGAATTTATATCACTCAGATTTCTCTTACAGTTATTAATTTTTTTCTCCAAGAGGACTTTTAGCAGGCGATAGCAGAAAACTAAAGTGTGATTGGCACTAAAATGACCATTGTACCAGTGTATAATAAGTGATGAACACTGGAGAGTGTATTTACTGGGAAATAAGAAAATGGGGTTGGGGTAAATGGCAGGAAGGTACATTCCAAAATCTATAATGCAAGCTACAGTTCTCACAATTTTACTGAAATTTCCCCTCTCTCTCACTCCTTTGGTTAGGGTAATCTGCAGGCAACAGAATTTGCATTCTTGTAAAGAAGGCAATTACAAATACCATAACTTGTTTTTAGAAAAAATCTTAAGGTAGACATTTATCCAGAGGTAGCCTGTCTGAACAAATTGTAGTTCTAGAATTTGTCAACACGGAAGACTTCAGAGTCTATATCCTTAATGCTTATTAACATTAATGGTGATAATTTAAAGGTATGTGTTTTATATTTAGATTTAAAAGTGTTGTTGAACTTAAGCAGACTAGGCAGAGAAAGAAATCCTCCACTTTTTCTGTGTTCTGATTCACGATGGCCCTGGGCATGTTTCATGGGAAATGAGAATATGTGAATAAACACTCTCATAGTTTCTTGGGCCTCAATGAAAAGAACATTGTTACCATTTTTAGTCATAAATTAAAATTCTTTCAGAGTAGGAAATATATTACTTTAGAACATGAATGTCATAGATGAAACATTTTACACATGTATTGCTGTGGTAAACATTCCTTGCATTTATTGAAAGCTCCTGCCTGGTTTTATAAAGTTAGTGAACTGTGACTACTCTGACCTCCAGATACTGGGTGTATTTGGACTGTGAAAATAGGTTTAAAAGTTATATTTTTCTTTAATGCCCATTGATGATTTTTCTGTTTTTCTTTTCTGTTTTCTTTCCTTCTTTTTTTTTTTTTTTTTTTTGCTAACAGTAGTTGGGGGTAGTGGGACCAAGAGTTGGAAATGCATCATCTGCAACCAAAAGCAAGCAGGTTAAAATGGCATCGTCAGGCAGTAAGGTTTTTTTTTTCTTTTTTTTTTTTTTTTTTTTTTTGAGAGGAAGTCTAGCTCTGTCACCCAGGCTGGAGTGCAGTGACACAATCTTGTCTTATTGCAACCTCCACCTCCTAGGTTCAAACCGTTCTCCTGCCTCAGTCTCCCAAGTAGCTGGGACTACAGGCACTTGCCACCATGCTTGGCTAATTTCTTTTGTATTTTTAGTACAGACAAGGTTTCACCATGTTGGCCAGGCTGGTCTTGAACTCCTGACCTCAAATGATCTGCCCACCTTGGCCTCCCAAAGTGTTGGGATTACAGGCATGAGCCACCGGACCCGGCCTGATGATTTCTTTAGGATCATAAATTGTGTGTAGAAAGATCATGTCCTTTGGAGGAACATGGGTGGAGCTGGCGGCCATCATTCTTAGCAAACTACTGCGGGAAGAGAAAACCAAATATCACATGTTCTCAGTCACTATACGGGAGCGAAATGATGAAAACACACGGACATAAAGAGGGGAACACCAGGCACTGGGGCCTACTGGAAGGTGGAGGTTGGGAGGAGGGGGAGGAGCAGAAAAAAAAACAACTATCAGATACTAGGCTTAGTACCTGGATGACAAAATAATCTGGACAATAATGTCCCATGACACAAGTTACCATATCACAAATCTGCACAGGTACTCCTGAAGCTAAAAGTTAAACAAGTAAATAATAAATATTTTACATTTATTAAAAAGTTATAAAATGATTGTATTTTAAAATCAAAAACAAATTTTGGTTAGAATTTGAGCTTATTCCATTTTTCTTCTAATTTTCCAAATTAAATATAAAACAAGAACCTGCCAGGTAGGGGGAGGGAGGGGAGAAGCCAAATGATTTTCAAATGATATTTGAAGAGCAGGTGTGTTCTGTCACAATTTACAGTGCAGGTGCATTTTAATTTAACTGCTTTAAGTAATGATAAAAATTATTCAAGTAAAACAAAGTTTTAGAAGTGATTTGTAAACAGTCGTTCTTAATTTTTTTCCTGTTTTCTCTCAACTTATTTGAGTTGCATGAATTTCTGAAGCAGTTCTTTCAATGACCCTGCTCCAAACATGTGAATTGCATTCATCAACAAAATCTAGGCTTTTCCTTTGTAGAACAATGGGGTCACAGAGGGTGAGGGGTCTTTTCTTTGTCTAGCCTGGTGCCAAAGCAAAGAGTCATCCTCCCTGCATTTGGACCCAGTGACATGTTTCCATTTGTCATTGAACACTAGGGGGAGGAACTGCAGCCTCTGAGGTACCCCCGCTTGGTCCTCACCCTCTACCAGAGGATTTGCTGCTTCAGCCTCTTCAGTGCCCCAGATACTTGATGCCAAGATCATACACTTATGCAGCCAGTTATCAGAGTTGTGTGGGTGACTTTAGAGGGGTCTCCCCTTAGCTTAGTAGTGAGTCTCAATGACAGAATCTAAATAACACAGGTTACTCATCACGAGTTAAAGATTTTTTTCCCTTTTCACATTGATGCTTCTGATATAGTTTTATACGTTAGCTGATTGTGTGTGCGTACTTTGTGGCTGCCAAAATGCAGCTGGAAAGTGTGTGGGGGTTGTCTGCTTCCTCTGAGGCTGCTACAGGTGGTCAGGTGGGGGCGGCCATGATAAAGGTACAGCACCCACTTCCGCCAGCTTGTCTTGTGAGCCCTATAACCCACTGCCTGAACCCAAATGGCACATCAACCGGATTTTCTTGTTGGCATTTTGTCTTTCACTGCTTCTGACTTGCCTTTTGAGGTTTATGACTAAGATTGTGATAAAAAATTCCCTTTTTAGGTATCAAAAATCTTTTAAGTTACTTTGTGTTCCTTTTTTGTTGTTTTTGTTGTTTGTGTGGACTTTCTGCGTTTCGTAAAAATGAATTTAAAAAAATCTTAATGTTATGTAACAGATAAAGGTTAAGTAACTAATATATTCCCTCATTAGAGCAAGAATAGAATCAGCGTATGTTCTTGGTAGATTAAGTGTGTTAAAATGCATTTTATGATGGAAACACTGTCAGTTATTTAGAATAGGCATGGAAAAGCCCATTTCAGAATATTGTCATAAAATCATTAGACTTAGAAAGGTTTTTGTTCATTCAGTCTGTATTCCCTTACCTGCTTAATCTCTGCATACTACTGTCCTTGGAGCAGGGAGAAAAGTGTGCTATGCTTGGAGATTTATAGTCCAACTGGAAGGGAACCAGCATTTATGCCTGATTATATGATAGGAGCTTTACATGTTCTTATTCAGTCTTTGAAGAAACCTTATAAATAAGGTATAACCTTTTCATGGAAAGAAGCTGAGGTTCTGAGATATTAAGCACCCACTTAGGGGCACCCAGAGGAAAGAGCAAGACCTCCGGCTCCATCACCAGTAATTTCCAGCATGTGAGCTGCCCTCCGCATTCAGTAATTTAAAAAACAACTTGATTTGGGGGCATCCAGTAAATATTCTAGAAGTTCAGAAAAAAAGCGAGGCTGCAGCTGCAGTAATCGGATTTCCCACTCAACCAGACCTGAGCCTTGACAGTGGGCAGAATTTGTATAAAGGAGCCAAGAGAAGAGTTTCTGCACTGTATAAGCCAAATGAGGGAAGGTGTAATAACAAAGGAAAAGTGAGCACACAGGTTTAGGAGATGCTGTGTTGACCAGTCCAGCTGGGAGCCATTACTATTTAACACTTAATGGAGTGCTTACTGTGCTAGGCACTCTTCTAAGTTCTTCACATCTTTTAACTGTTCTTATCTTCACAGCAAGCCTTTGAAGGAGATGTTATTATTAAGTCCTCCTAGTCCCTGCTTTTTTTAGAAACGGAGACTTGCTCTGTTATCCAGGCTGGAGTGCAGTATTGTGATCATAGCTGATTGTGGCCTCGAACTCCTGGGCCCAAGTGATCCTTTTAGCTTCCTGAGTAGCCAGAACTACAGGTGTGTGCCACAATGCCTGGCTAATTTTGTTTTATGGAACCAGGATCTCGTTATGTTACCCAGACTTGTTTTGAACTCCTGGCCTCAAGTGATCCTCTGCCTTAGCCTCCCAAAGTGCTGGGATTACAGGTGTGAGCCACTGCACCTGGCCTTCATTTAGGGATGAGGAAACCAAGGCGCATAGCAGTTAATAGGTGGAACTGTGATTCAAAGCATGGCCACCAGGATCTAGAGCCTGAGTTCTTAGCTAACCTGCTGTCTTGCCCCTCTCTACCAGGCAATGCAGGTTGCTTGTTAGGGGGGTGGTGAGAATTCTCACATTGCTGGGGATGGTGAGAGGAAGATGAAAATGGCAGGGATAGTGATAGAAAGATCAAAATGGTAGCAACACGCTGGCCAGTTTGACAAGAGGAAACATTAGGAAAGAAGAGAAGAAGGAGTTTTTCCGAGTTCAGGGGCAAGTACCTGGACCTTTTCTAAACACTAAATTTGCAGATACTGTAGTTCAATACCAAGCAGAGAAGGAACTTAGCAGCACTTGGTTGCCTGATACTGCGTTGTGTTATAGTGACCTAATTGATTTAACATGTTTTGTCTTTCAGCGCATTCATTCACATAGCTCCCAGTTTCTGACTGTAGAGGTTTTAATATTTTGCCACCTACTGAAGACATCATTTGGGGCCAAGTTGATGATCCTTGAAACAGAGTAGATGAGGCAAGGACCTCAGCTTGGTTTTTGTTTTATAAGTTTACACAGCTAGCTTGTGTTACCACTGGCAGTATGAAAGTGTCCCCTTTTTACCATATCCACACTGACATCTATTATTTTTTGTTTGTTTTTTTTTTTTCAATTCTGGCCATTCTTACAGGAATAAGATGATATCTCATATGCTGTTATTTTGCATTTCCCTGATAGAGATGTTGAGCATTTTTTCTTAATGTTTGTTGGCCATTTGGATATCTTCTTTTGATAATTGTCTATTCATGTGCTTTGCCCGGTTTTTGATGGGTGGTTTTTATCTTGCTGATTTGAGTTCCTTGTAGATTCTGGATGTTAGTCCTTTGTCAGGTGCATAATTTGCAAAGATTTTCTCCCACTCTGTGGGTTGTCTGCTTACTCTGTTGATCAATTCTTTTGCTATGCATAAGCTGTTTAGTTTAATTAGGTTCCAACTATTTTTGTTTTCGTCGCATTTACTTTTGGGTTCTTAGTCATGAACTTTTTGCCTAAGTCAATGTCTAGAAGAGTTTTTCCAATGTTCTAGAGTTTTTATGGTTTCGGGTCTTAGATTTAACTCTTTGATTCATCTTGAGCTGATTTTTATATGAAGTGAGAGATCAGGATCCAGTTCATTCTTCCACATGTGGCTTGCCAATTATTCCAGCACCATTTATTGAATAGGGTATTCTTTCCTCACTTTAGGTTTTTGTTTGCCTTGTCAAAGATCAGTTGGCTGTAAGTATTTGATTTTATTTCCAGATTCTCGGTTCTGTTCCATTGGTCTATGTGCCTATTTTTATACCAGCACCATGCTGTTTTGGTAACTAGAGCCTTGTAGTATAATTTGAAGTTAGGCAATGTGATGCCCCCATATTTGTTCTTTTTGCTTAGAATTGCTTTAGCTATGTGGGCTCTTTTTTGGTTCCTTATGAATTTTAGGATTGTTTTTTCTGTTCTATGAAGAATGATGATGGTATTTTGGTGGGAATTACATTGAATCTGTAGATTGCTTTTGGCACTATGTTCATTTTCATAATATTGATTCTACTCATCCATGAGCACGGGATGTGTTTCCATTTGTTTGTGCCATCTATGATTTCTTTCAGCAGTGTTTTGTAGTTTTCCTTGTAGAGATTTTCACCTCCTTGGTTAGGTATGTTCCTAAGTTATTTATTTATTCAGCAGCTGTTGTAAAACGAATTGAGTTCTTGATTTGATTCTCAGCATGGTCACTGTTGGTGTATAGCAGTGCTACTGATTTGTGTCCACTGATTTTTTATCTTGAAACTTCACTGAATTCATTTATTTGATCTAGGAGTTTTTTGGATGAGTCTTTAGGGTTTTCTAGGTAGTACAACTGCTATGGAAAACAGTGTGGAGATTCCCTTAAGAACTAAAAGTAGAACTACCATTCCATCTGGCAATCCCACTATTATCTACCCAAAGGAAAAGAAGTCATTATATGAAAAAGACATTTTGACATACATGTTTATAGCAGCAAAATCCACAATTGCAAAATATGGAACCAGCTTAAATGCCCATCAACCAATGAGTGGATGAAGAAAATGTGGTATAGATATATCATGAAATACTACTCAGTCATAAAAAGGAACAAAATAATGGCATTCACAGCAACCTGGATGGAATTGGAGATCATTATTCTTAAGTGAAGTAACTCAGGAATGGAAAACTATATGTAGTGTATCATAAGAATGATATAATGGATTTTGGGGATTCGGGGAAGTTCCACTAAGACACTCATCCATGTAACCAGAAACCACATTTTCCCAAAACGATTCAAATAAAATTAAATTTAAAAAAAAGTTCACACAGCTACCCAGTGCATATCCCACCCACCGGGGCAATCAGCTTATTCTATGTGTATTTCTAAGTCTCTTATGAACACACTTATTGTTATAAGGAATCCAAACAATATTATAGCATTGCCACACTTGGGGTTGCTTTTTGTTTTAGGGGTCTTTTATTATGTAAAGTCCAACTGATATGAAAATAACGTAAATTTTCTCTGACTTCTCAGAAATCGTCAAAACACCAAAATGTTCCCTGTCCTTTGATGCTGGTTACCCCTTGGTGGGAATCCAGGATTTTCTTATTTCAGTGTCACAGCTGTGAGCTTTAAAGCATTTCATCCACCACAGTGCTAGTCGCAGTTGGTTTTATTTAAGCTGCCAGATTTGGAAATGCACCTCACTATAGAATTAGTTTAAATATGTTAGGGAGGAGAGAAGAAATTTGTATGTACAAATGATATTTTTTACTTTTGGACTGTAAGTATGTTTTTTGGTTCTTTATTCTTCCCACCAGTTTTTCTGGATAACTATAGCTTGGTGTACCAACTTTTAGAAAACGTATTTCCACCTAGAAAACTCAAAAGACTTAGGAGGATATAAGATCTCTCCCTTCCCTTCTCACCCCCTGACCCCTAGCACAGAATATTGGTAGGTGAAACCTTTAGAGTCTGCCCAGAGTAGTCAGACCCTAGTCCCACCCAACCCCACCCCTTGTCTCTTTGTTACTGTTTTCTGTTTCATTAGCATATTCATTCCGAAGAATGAGGGGAGAAAAAAACAAAAATGAAGTTAATTTTGTTCAATAAAAGTTAGTGTTTTTGGTTGAACCCTGGGTAGTTGGTTTTGGAGTTGTATGGAGTTTCATTTATTTTCCAGGCCTCTTCACTCATAAATAGAGTTCATTTTTCCTGACAAGAACAAACTTAGTAATTTACCTATCATGGTTCGTAATCTGTTCTGATTACCAGAAAGCTGCCTTCTGATCTATTTAGTATCTTGTTTCCTAAGAGTTTTAATATATTAGCATGTATTCTCAATGGAATCTAACCATTCATTATTAAAGTTCCTAAATATCTTATATTACTATGTTTTATCATTATGAACATTGACTCTCATTGTTTAGAATTGTGCCTCTCTAATCATCTTGGGTGAAAGACTAGTTTTGTTTTTAATTTCCTATATATCATAGATTGACAATTTTATAAAAATGATTTACTAGAAAAACAAACTGTAAAGAAACTAAAAACATAAGCATGGTTAAACATTTATTATTCTCATAGTCAACAGCCATAAAATTACTCTGGCAAGCTGCTGTAAAAAAATTCTGAAGGTCCACTCTCAGTTTCTGTGCTTATTCTGGGACTGGGGCTGGTCTGCAGAGCCCAGTTTGAGTTGCGCTGTTGGACAGAATATGTACAATTTAGGAGAATAAAGTTCAGTAGATACTAATTTCAGAACATACCCTCAAAGTGGGTTTTTGGGGACCGTCCCCTTCACGTTTCTTGCATATATAAAAGGCAAGTGCAGGCCAGGTACGGTGGCTCACGCCTGTAATCCCAGCCCTTTGGGAGGCCAAGCCAGGCAGATCACTTGAGATCAGGAGTTTGAGACAAAGCTGGCCAACATGGTGAAACTTCGTCTCTACTAAAAATACAAAAATTAGCTGGGCATGGTGGTGTGCTCCTGTGATCCCAGCTACTCGGGAGACTAAGGCAAGAGAATCTCTTGAACCTGGGAGGCAGAGGTTGCAGTGAGCTGAGATCACACCAACCTGGGTGACAAAGCAAGACTCTGCCTCAAAAAAGAAAATGCAAGTGCAGGAAAAAAATCCTGTTTATTTAAACTTTCCATACTTCAACAAAAATTATAGGACAATGCATATAATAATAATTAGGTGAATATAGAAAAAGTTAATTGTCTTTCTCCCACTTGTCTTGTTGGTTCTTTTCTCTATGCATTATATATATACATACAAACATAGATACCTTTTCATAGAGAAGGGACATTTTTTCCCCTATGAATGGCATCACAAACAATACTCTGCAACTTTTAAACATATTTTGTTACAACATTTATCCTTATCAAATATGAATTTAGTGCCTCTTTTTGACAGCTGCATAATATCCTATGTTATAGTTGTACCATACTTTTTTCAATTATTTCCCGACTGATAGACATTCAGGAGCATTCTAGGTTTTTACCATTCCCAACAACACTGCAGTTAAATTCTTGTACATATATTCTTATGTATCACCTTTGATATTTGAAGGTTAGAATCCTAAAAACAGAGTCAAAGACTCATACATAATATCAGATGACACTCCAAAAAAGTTGCATAGATGTAGAGTCACACCTGCAAAATATAGTGAGAGTACCTGCTTGCCTCACCCTGCCAGGGGTTAGGAATGTTTTTCAGTGTTTTCTCTCTGCGGTGTAACGTGATCACTAGTTGTTTTAATTTGCGTTCCCCTGATTGCCAGCGAGAGTGTGCTTCTTTTCATATGTTTAAGGGCCTACTGGATCTTTCTAGTCAATTTGGGGGCAACAAATCTTGACAGATTTTATTTTATTAGGTCTTTTAAGTACCAAGTTTTCTGTCTGTGGTACTCTCAGGGGTTGGGGTTTATATTATTTATTTGTTTTAGTGGGGTAGAGGAGATGGGAAAAGAACAAAGAGAGTGTTGAGGGTGGTTTTTTTTTTTTTTTTTTTGGGAGATGTTTTTTTTCTCATTTTTTTTCTCTAACATTTTTTTTTCATCAAGATCAGCTTACAGGAAATCCGTCTCTATTTGTGTGTAATGTGAAAAGGGCACAGGGTGGGGCATCTTTATAGCTGGCATAGTGTATATCGTATTCAAGACTACTCAAAGACTATGCATCCGCATATGTGCTTTTAACAAATTGAGTTAAGTTCATATAAAAGTAACCCTCTTCAAGTGTACAATTCAGTGGCATATAGTACATTCACAGTGTGGTGCAACCGTGTCCTCTATCCAGTTCTCAAAAGTTTTCCTCACTCCAAACAAAACTCCATCCTTATTAAGCAGTTGCTCCTCATTCCCCTCATCCCTCAACCCCTGGAAATCACTTTTCTGCTTCCTGTGTTTATGGTTTAACCTTTTCTAGATATTTCATATAAATTGAGTCATGCAATATATGACTTTTTATATCTGGCTTTTTTCATTTAGCATAACATTTTTGAGGTTTGTTTGTATTGTTGCGTGTATCAATATTTCATTCCTTATTATGGCTGGATAAAATTTCATTGTATACTACAAGATACAATAATGTTTATCCATTTACCAGTTGATAGATATTAGGGTTGTTTCCACCTTTTATCAGCTGTGAATAATTGCCCATGTACACCTAGATGCCAAATTAGTCATACAGAGAAAGAGATGAGGGAAGATGAAAGTCAGCTGAGAAGAGCATCCCAGGGAGCATCTTCTGTGTTCTAGAGCCTGCCTCTCTCTGTAATTGGTCATTAACAGGCTCTTAAGCAGGCTGGGTCAGTCTTGGGGCCAGATTTGGGATCTGTGTTCATTGGCTTCAGTATCTTCCTTAAACCAAAGATAGAGCCTCCATATCACATCCTCTGGATTTAAAAAGGAATTTACATGTCACCCTCAGGGCACTAGGTCTGTTCTAGCCTCTGTGGGTGCAGTGGCCTTGAGGAACGTTCATGGCTGTTCCTCCATGGTTGTTGCCTCTACCTTTAGCATCTGGGTTGGAGCTTGTAGAATGTGGTGACCAGTGGGAGGAATTGTGCCCACATCGTACTTGGCATACAACAGTAAAGGCTCATTTCCCATCTCTGCAGCCTTGGTCCAGTTATGTACCTCCTGGTTTTCTTCTCTGTAAAATGGCATTACTGATACTTACATCACAGGGTTGTAGAGACGGTTACATGGGATAATGTATGGAGAGCACTGTTAAACAGTACTACGTGGTAGTACTTGGTAAATGTTCATTTTTCTTTTCTCAGTGCGTCTCTGTCCTCTCCTATCCAGTGCCTAGGACATTACATACATCACAATGTAGTAGTACATTTAAAATGAGGTGATAATGCAGATGAAGGCTGTTAGCACCATGCCTGCAACATGTCAACACTCACTGTAGGTAGAAAGATACCTTACCTTGCAGTTAGAATTTCTCATTGGGAAAATGCCATTCAGTTGATTACAAGCTGTCTAAAGTGTTTTAAGTGGTAAAGATTTCACCTGGGTATATTGAGTTGTTCTGAAGCTTGGTGTTTATTACCATAGACACATCAGGCTAATTAAGACAGCCATGATCAGGATAGATACACTATCACTAAGATCCTGATGTGTGAATTGGGCATCGTATTAGCCCAAGTACATGAAAGAAAGTTACTTTTATATCAAAGCATTGCATCCCAAAGAAAATAAATGAGTACAACCTAAAATTCTCTCTCTTGTGGAAGCTGACAAGAGACTTCTGTCTGGCCTTCCAAAGTGGTTTAGTACCCTGTTTTTAGTACTATTTGGGTGCTGTTATTTAGAAATTCTGTTTTAGAGCAAATGGGAAGCGATTCTATTAAAAAAGGAAGAAGCAGCTGTCCTCCACTGTGTGCTCTCTCAACTGTGTAACAAGCCTTCTCTCTGAGGATGAAGTGGATCCCCATAAGTGGGCCCTGCACGAGAACCTTTTACAAGGTTTTCTTGTTGTAATGGCTGGTATAATTAAAGGAGAGGGTTCATGTTTTGTATGAAATGGAGCATGCCTTGAGTTACAGTGTTTTGTTTTTCTCACCAAATATATGCTGACTATAATTGTATAAGATTTTTACATAAATATTTGAAAAAGCATTTTTGTCTTTGCTGAAATTTTGAAAGCCTTTAAGAATATGTATAGCACTTACATTTTTAATTGTATAGGTCTAACACATAGTCGTTTATTTGGTAAATTCATTCCATGAGGGTGCTTTGAATCTACCTCCAACCTCTCATGGGTCTCCCAGACTTCTCAGTAACCACTGCTTGACAGCTGGAGAGACAGCATGTGAATCAGGGCCTCACTAGGAGGAAAAGACCAGGAAACACCAAAGAGATACCTTTCTGGAGAGAAATACCTGGATGTGAATGCCTTTTCCCCTCCCAGATGCATACTTCCAGGACATGCAAATTGAATCAGCATCATGTCTGTAGAGGACAATAATGTGTCTTTTGTTGGTCTTAACATTTCTTAGGTACTAGGCTCCTCAAGTTTTAGATGTGTGATGCTCAAGAAATGCATTTAAAATTTGAAAACCTGGTGCTCATTAAGTAATTATTTCAGAACATTTTCCTTTTGAAAAAATTCAAACCTGGAGAAGAGATGAAAGAATCATATGAAGAACCTTTGTATACCCTTTGTTTATATTTGTCAGTTATTAATTTGTTATTTTGTCTCTGAACTTATACTTTTATATGTGTGTTGGCAAGAGGGGTTCATTTTTTAGAACTATGTGAAAGTAAGTTGCAGACTGATTTTCATGACATTTTTCCCTAAACACTTCAGCATCATTTCTGAAGAATAAGAACATTTTCCTACATAACCACAGTCCTGTTATAAAGAAAGTAGTAATTGAAAACTTCAGACAGAGGACAAAAGAATAAAAAAGACAGAGATTGAACAAATCTGTAATTGAACTTGGAAAGTATAAGGAGAATAAATATAGGGAGGTAATTAGAACTCCTGTTTGGTTCCTTAAAGGATACATTTTGTGTATACCAATAAACCACCCAATGAGTGCAGACTTTTTTCAAATATTTACTTTATCTAGTTCAAGGAGTTTCTCCTGGTGCTCTGAAGTCAGTGTTTTGGCCAGGGTTGTAAGCTTTTCAGCCTGTAAATACATTTCTTCAGCATCATCAATCTAAAACCTGAGTGACCACATCCTACGTAGACTTCTGGTTAAGAGCAAATTTTCAAGGGATTTTGCTGGTTGCCATTACATTGAGAATATGGGGCCTTTAGTTATTACAGTCAGAAATGTTTACTAATGGGCAGTTAGCATAAACATGGGAGTCCTTTCCTGATATTTCATTTAGGTTTGAGCAAAAGCTGATGTGTTAGCACACTATTTTGAGAAATAATTTTACAGGCTTGGCAAAATGTTAAACTTGATGTCATCATATACTTTTTTGCAGATTTAGGTTTCAGGAGTCAGTGCAAGAAAAAAATGCTGCTCTTGTAAGGCTGAACAGCAGGAATAAAGTCAAGTGAATGGCATGTAGACACATCACTAAGTTGTCTATTTTAAAACAAAGATATACATTTTCTTGATACCACTAGCTTATAGAACATTAAACAATTTAAAAGGTTTCTTTGGACTGTTTCCCTGAAAACATCCTTCTTTGGTAGGATTTAATATTTTGCCAGAATAATTTTGTGTTTGGGGGTTTATTTTTCAAATTTTGTTTACCTAGTGCCTTCAATGTGATAACTGGCCTCCCACTGATCAGGGGTGAGATGCATCGCAGAGAGTTTGAAACTATATATTTCATCTTTTATTTCCTTTTTCTTTTTACTCTTTCAGCCTTCAGTGGCTGTGGAGATTTCTTATTTCAGATTCCAGTTTTACATATCAAATTTATGAGCTATGACTTTTTGAATAATTGTTGTACTCTGATCCGTAAGCAAATTTTTAAAAAAACATTTAATGTAAAATGCATGTGTAGTTTCTTGTGTATCAAATCCATGCTTTTCCTTAGCCCAGCTTAATCGTCTACTGTTTGCATTTAGTTAGAAAGTTCTGTGTGAAAAACTATAGTTTATATACTTTCTAACAGTTAATGCATGTCCTTTGGGATAATAGGCCTTGAGCTATCTTTGTGGCTATTTATATAGACCATTTGAATCTTTCTCCTTTAATGCCAGGTGGCTCTTGTGCTGTTAGTACCCGTTCATGAGTACCATTCATGCACATGATTCCAGGATAGCAATGCTACCCTGTTCCTTTTTGACTAGCACTGACACAGAGTAGGCACTAAATGAATGTTTACTGACTGAAAGAGTGAATGATGTACAGACCCAATCTCTTAAGTTTGGTCTCAAAATTTGCCTCTGTAAAACAGAATTCTCACAGAGTAGCCAAAAACCATGATGACACCAGTCAACATTACATGCACACACTGGTGGCCAAGTTCAGGTAGCGACATCTCCAGTTTACCTGTGAATTGCCACTTGAATGGCCTGGGGATATTGGTGTGAGAATGGGAAGGGGCTCCACAGAAAGGTGAGTTGGTCTGTAAAAGCCATTGCTGTACAAATGAATCCCAAACTGAACATTGAAAGAGTGCACAGTAGATTACCCAGTTAGGACAGGGTCATGGAAAGAGCATTTTAGACAAAGCGTGCATACAATGCCATAGAAGCATGAAACATATGTCACATTGTATGAATTTCAAATAACTTCACATAATCAGAGTTTTGGAACATGGAGAAAGTAGTGGAGGAAGATCAGACTAAAACTGATTATGAAGTGCCTTATGTACCATGCCAAGGAGGCTGTCCTTTATCCTGTAGTCAGTGGGGAACAACTTCAGGAATCTTAATGCAGAAGTTTCGTGATGAAATTTGTGCCTTAGAAATATTTTCTACAGCACTATGGAGGCACAACTAAGTGGGAATGGAATCCAAGGCGAGAGGGCCAGTTACTCTGCTCGTACAAAAGTTCATGGGGCAATGGCAGTAGGGAGATTAGAAGATAATGGTGCTGAGAACCAATTAAGAAATAGAATCCTCAGAACTTGGTAACTGATTGGTTATGGGTATTGAGAGAGAGAAACTTATAGGTTTCTGGTTTGGGTGACTGCATGAGTGATCTCATAACTGCTCAATTAGATCATGAGATTGAGGGCTGATATTAATGTAGGAAACAGAGAACAGAGAGAACTGATGATATAAGTCCTAGGAAGTAGACTTTTAAGGAGGAGGCAAATAAAAAGAATCTTTAGAAGGAATAATCTGAGGGTATGAGGAAAACTTGAGGATAGGGTGTTCCAGAACCCCAGAACAGGAATCTGCACAAGGAGAGAGTGGACAAGAATGTTGAATACTTCAGAGAGGTCAAGCAAGGGTTCTGGGATGTGTCAACTGGTAGGTTCAGTAATCCTAGCAAGAGCAATTGGTGAGCAGTGAAAAATAAGAAATGGGATGGTTCACTTATACTACTCTTTCAAGGAGTGTAGATATGAAGAGAAGGAGAGCAAGAAGGTCAAGGAACATTTTTTAAATATTCGTTTTCAAGGTTAAAATCTCAAGCAAGTTTACATCTTAGAGGATAGATAGAATCCGTTAGACAGGAAGAAGGAGGAGATAATTACTAGAATAATGTCTCTAAGCAGGTCTGAGGGCATATCAACTAGAGCACATGGCGAGATTGGCTTTGGACAGTCAAGAAAGGACAACTCAATTTTTAATAGATGAGAACAAAGGAGGAAAGATTAGGTGTGGATATGGATAAATGGAGTGAGCGAAAGAAATGTAGGTCTTGAAAATTGGAAGTTTGGGGGATGTGGTGTCCATGAAAATGAGTGCTTAGATCTGTAGCTAGAAGCACAGTTGACTAATGGCCCAATGACTGTCCCTCTGCAGCCACCCTTGCATTGTACTAAACTACACATTGCTACTGGCTTCTCCCAGTCATGATCAAGCACAATAGGGGCTCCTGTTGCAGGCTTATTCTTGTGGGATACAGTATTTTTCCAGTAGGCCAAATTGGCTTAAGAATTCCCATTGGCCTGAGCAGACCGTTCTTAGAACTGTGTTGCAGTTCAAGACTTCCTGGCCACTCCTTCTTCTTTCCTGTCCATGTCCATAGGTGTGGTTTGAAAGACCTCCCACATTCTGTGGCTTCCTTTCCCAGTACATCTTTTGTATTTCTAATCCTATCTTGGTGCCTGCTTCTGGGTAGACCCAAACTAACATAAAGAATTTGATCAAAATGTATATATTATTAAGATAATGCTAGCTGCTATAAAAATAACTTCTCTGTTCAACAATGTGTACATCATTCTGACAGAAAATTAGTAAGAAATGCAGGACTTGAATTGCGTTTTTGACCAAAGGGATCCAATAGACATATACAGAATTTTCCATCCAACAGCAGCAGAATGTAAATTTTTCTATAGTACCCATGGAACATTCTCCAGGATAGATCATATGTTAGGCCACAAAATTTAAGATTGAAATTATATCTAGTATCATTTCAGATGTAACTTCAGACCACAGTGGTTATAAACTAGACATCAGTGACAGGAGGAATCTTGAAAAATTCACAAATATGTGGAAAGTAAACAATATGCTCCAGAAAAAAACAGTGGATCAAAGAAGAAATCAAAAGGGACATTTAAAAATGCCTTGAGACAAATGACAGTGGAAACACAATATACCAAAACCTATGGGATGTAGTAGAAGCAGTTCTGAGAAGAAAGTTTGTAGCAATATATGCTTACATTACAAAAGAAGAAAGATCTCAAATGAATAGTCTGATATTACACCTCAAGAAGCTAAAAAAAGAACAAATTAAAACCAAATTAGCAGAAGAAAAGAAACAAAAATTAGAACAATCGTAAATCAAATGACTAACAGAAAAAAAAACATAGGAAGAATCAATAAACTAAGAGTTGGTTTTTTAAAAAAGTTAAATTGACAAACCCTTAGACAGTCTAACAAAGGAAAAAGAAGACTCAAGTAAAACCAAAAATGAAACTGAAAAAATTACAACAGACACCTCAGAAATAAAAAAGATGATAAGGTACTGTTATGAACAATTATATGCCGACAAATTGGATATCCTAGAGGAAACAGGTAAATTCCTAGGAAAATACAATCCACCAGGATTGACTCAGGAAGAAATAGAAAGCTTGTAACAGACCAATCACAATTAATTGGTCCATATTGAAGAAGTAATAAAATCCTCTCAAAAAAGGCAAGCCCAGGACCAGATAGTTTCACTGCTGAATTCTGCCAAACATTAAAAAAAAAAAAATGATACCAGTACTTCTTAAAACTCTTCCGAAAAATAGAACTAGAAGGAATACTTCCAAACACATTTTGTGAGACCAGGATCACCTTGATACCCAGCCAAAGACATCACAAGAAAAGAAAATTTAAGCCCAATTTCTCTGATGAATATTGGTGTAAAAATCCCCAGTAAAATACTAGGAAACCAAATCCAACAACACATCAAAAAGATTACACATCGTGACTAAGTGGGATTTATCGTTGGCATGCAAAGCTGGTTTAACATCTGCAGATTGATCAGTGTGATACATTAACAGAATTAAAAATCACATGATAATCTTAATTGATGCAGAAAAAGTCCAACATCCTTTCCTGAGAAAAACATTCAATAGTCTATGTATAGAAGGAAAGCTGCTCAATGTAATAAAAGCCATTTATGAAAACCCACAGCTAACATTATAACACATGGGGGGAAACTGAAAGTTTTTCCAAAGGTCTGGTATCAGGCAGGCATGGATGCCCACTTTGATCACTTTTATTCAACATAGTACTGGAAGTACTAGCAAGAGTAATTAGATAAGAAAAAGAAAAAGGCATTGAAGTCAGGAAGAAAGAAGCAAAGTAAACTCTATTTGCAGATGACGTGATCCTATATTGTAGGGGGGGTGAAAAAACCCTGAAGATTCCACTCACAAAAAAACTGTTAGAACTAATGAATGAATTCAGTAAAATTGTGGGATGCAAAATCAACATACAAAATCAGTTGTGTTTTTTTTTTAAATATATATACCAATGACAGTCTATCTGAAAACATGAAGAAAATGGTCCCACTCACAATAGCATCAAAAAGAACAAAATAGCTAGGAATAAATTCAAGAATCTGAAAGATGTGTTCACTGAAAACTATAAAACGTTAATGAAAGAAATTAAAGAAGACGCAAATAAATGGAAAGATATTCCATGCTCCTGGATGAAAAGAATTAATATTGTTAAAATGTCCATACTACCCAAAGCAATATACAGATTCAATATAATCTCTATCAAAATCCCAATGACCTTCTTCACAGAAATAGGAAAAACACTTCTTAAATTTGTACAGAACCATGAAAGACCCTGAATAGCCAAAACAATTATGAGCAAAACAAAGTTGGAGGTATTATGCTTTCTATTTTTAAATTATGTTACAAAGTTGTAGTAGTAAAGACAGTATTATCCTGGCATAAAAACAGACATATAGACCAATGGAACAGATTAGAGAGTCCATAAATAAATCTACATATATATATATAGAGAGAGAGAGTCAACTAATTTTTGACAAGGGCACCAGGAAGATACAATGGAAAAAGAATAGTCTCTAATTAATGATGTTATGAAAACTGGATTTCTACATGCAAATGAATAAAATTGGACTGTTACGCCATACACAAAAATCAACTCAAAATGGGTAAAATACCTAAATGTAAGAGCAGGAACTGTAAACCTCCTAGACAGGAACATAGGGGAAAAGCTCCTGGACTTTAGCCTTGGTAGTCAGCTTTTGAATACCACAGCAAGAGCTCAGGCCACAAAAGCAAAATTAAATAAATGGGGGCCGGACACGGTGGCTCATGCCTGTAATCCCAGCACTTTGGGAGGCCAAGGTAGGCAGATCACAAGGTCAGGAGATCGAGACCATCTTGGCCAACATGGTGAAACCCCATCTGTACTAAAAATAAAAAAAAACTAGCTGGGTGTGATGGCATGCACCTGTACCAGCTACTCGGGAGGCTGAGTCAGGATAATTGCTTGAACCCGGGAGACGGAGATTGGATTGAGCCAAGGTCGCACCACTGCACTCCAGCCTGGCAACAGAGTGAGACTCCATCTAAAAAAAATTAAATTAAAAATAAAACAAATGGGACTACACCAAACTAGAAAATTTCTATACAGTAAAGGAAACAATCAACAAAATGAAATAGCAACCTACAGATTGGGAAAAAAATCCCAATCTCCCAGTATATCCCAATATCCCAACATACATCAGATATATTGCAAACCATATATCTGATGAGTTAATAGCCAAAATTTCTAAGGAACTCATGCAACTCAATAACAAAGAACAAACAAATGAATTACCTGATTTATAAAATTGGCAAAGGGGCTGAATAGATATTTTTCTAAAGAAGACACAAAGATGGCCACAGGCATATGAAAGGGTACACAACATCATTCATATCAGGGAAATACAAGTCAAAACCACTGTGATTTGCCCCCTCACAATTGTTAGGATGATTGTTATCAAAAAGTCAAAAGATGATAACAAATGTTGGTGAGGATGTGGAGGACTCATGTTCACTGTTGATGGGAGTGTAGATTGCATATAGCCATTATGGAAAACAGTATAGAGGTTTCTAAAGAAATTAAAAATAGAACTACCATATATGACCCGGCCATCTTTCTTCTGGGCATATATCCAAAGGAAATTAAATCACCACCTCATAAAGATACCTGCACTCCCATGTTCACTGCAGCATGATTCACAATAACTAAGATATGGAAACAATCTAAGGGTCTGATGATGGACAAATAGAGAAACAAATGGCTATAAATATACCACATTTGGTACATACCAAATGAATATTATTCAGCCCTAAAAAATAGTGAGATCTTGTCATTTGCCACAATATGGATAACCCTGGAGGACATTGTGCTAAGTGAAATAAGCCAAAGAAAGACACATATTATATGATCTTACTTGTATGTGGAACCACAAAAAATTCAAATATGCAGAGAGAGAATAAAACAGTGGTTACCAGGGATATGGGTTGTGGGCAGGAAATGGAGAGATGTAGGTCAGAGGATACAAAGCATTATGAACAAGTATAGAGATCTAATGTGCAGTATGAAGACTGTAGGTAGCAATGGGATTCATGCTAAATGAGATTTTAGCTGCTCTTAACACAAAAACAAAAATAGGGTAACTGTGAGATGATGGATATGTTAATTTGCTTCACTACAGTAACCTTTTTACTATCTATGTTAAGCCTATAACATCATGCTGTATACCATAAATACACATAATAAAAAATATTAAAAAAAAATAAAAAATAACTTCTCAACATTTCACCATTCTGACACAAGTTTCTTCCTTATCACGTGAGATCTTAAATGGGTGTTGATGAATGGTAGGTGACATTTTTTCCTGGAAGTCCTTCAGGAATTCAGATTCCTTCCATCTTGTGGTCTCTCTATCTTCAACATGTGACTCCCAGAGTTACTGTGCTTGTTGGCCTCACATCAAGAGAAGGGGAAAAGAACATAGAAGATTATAAATGGAAGGTTTTAATGGAGTAGGCTTGGAAATTAGCATAATCATTGTCACATTTCATAGTAGAACTCAGTCACAAAGAAGCTGCAAAGAAGGCTGGGAAACATGGCCCAACTGTGTACCAAGAAGAGGACAATGTAAGTTTCATGGAATAGTCTCTGTGGGAAGTGGGAGGACACAGCTAATGCTGTGAGGCCTAGATTTATCAAACTGTACAATTTATGTGGGGTTTTTTTCCCTAGAAACTTCAACATTGAGTTACTGATGAAGTTGCCGAGAAAGCAGATGGTTGAGTTTGAAATTCAGAGTTTGGAGGATCAAAAGTGAATAGTTTTAAAAGGAAAACTTGGGCAAGTTTCTGTTGGAAAATGCCCTTTCAGTGTTTCAGTCCATTTTTGGGTTGATGTGAAAAGGGCTTAATCAAAACATATGTCACTTTGTGGGTTGCTGGTTTTGGGTCCTGCACCCGGACAACCAAACAGGACTGGCCCCTTCCTTCCTCCTTCACATTGGATGCTTCAGTCAGAGATAGTATGCCTTACAGAGAGAGATGTTTTCATACCCTGTGAAACCACCCATTGTTCAGATGAACCATTATCTTGCACTTTTCTGTAATACAGATGAGCGAACCCTGCTTCTAGCTAGTGCACTTATTTAGCTGCTCTTCTGGTGGTATGCAATTGTTCATTACATTTTTTGCTTTTGCAAATTTGTCTCATTGTGTTTTCTCTGCTTAACATTGGCTCTCTTCTCCTTCCCTCTTCTCTTCCCTTGAATGATTGTCAATCCAAATCCTGGACAACCTGTCCTCTCAGGCCCAATTCAAATGCCATCTCCTCTATCATTGAGTGCCCCCTCTTTTCCTGACACCTTTTGGGTCTGAGTTTTGCCATTCAGGTGGCCCTTGGCTGCCTTGTAGACTACATACTTTCATATAAGTCTTTCACCTTTTAGATTTAAAACCTGATGGAACTGTGACTTCTGAGTACTACCTGCTGTTAGCACAGTGTCTTAGACACAGTACATTTGTAATAAATAATTGTTGAGTGAAAAGTGAATAAATATTGCTCATTGTGGGACAGAACGAAGTTAAGTTGGAGAATCAGTCTTTTGTGGCCACAGATCACGTGAGGAAAGTAAAAGTTAAAGTAAATAAATAAAACAAGCCTAAGATAATGTGTTAGAAGGGGAGAAAGGCCTATACTGATTTTTTGCAATCATAGAGATATGATTTGTATTATTTATGCAGGCTAGAAAAGGAGATCTATTAGGGCTCTGAAGCATGTGAAGGCTCCAGCCACCCATCTGATGTTGAAAAAGTCAATTGATTGAGAACCCACCATATTTACAATCTTGACTTGTTTTGGAGCGTTAATGATGGCAAATTGAGATTTTGGTTGGTTGTAGGGAATATAAGTTATATCAGTGCTCAGGGGAGTAGTTTTGAGTTTGAAACATTACAATAACTCTAGGCTTTTAAGGTATACATAAAATACTTGTAAGTGGAAGATAATGAATTGACAGGAGACCTCTTTATACAGCTAGAATATATCAAGTTGTTACTTTTCTACAAATCTCCTTACAGATTGGGTTTTGCTGGTATTGTTTTTATGGTTGTAGTTGTTTATAGTAGGATAAAAGTCCACGAGGAAATAGCTCTCAAATATAAAATGTATATTCTAAATATAATATACAGATAGTATATATAAGCTGTTTTTCTGCTGTAGGTCCTTTTTATTTTCTTAAAGCCAAACATATTGTGTGTGATTTAAACAGGTGGAGAGCAATTAATTTAAAAGTGGCCTAAAATCCACCTTCCTCTACTACATTTGAAGGGAATTTTACCATTGTATGATCCAGGGTTTATATAGCAGATTATTTTCTCACTACTCCCTTAGAGCAACCAATCAGTCTGCTTCATTTCATTGGCATGCTTTAATATATCCATTTAAAAAGTGTTTATTGAACATTTTTAGTAATTTTGAAAAGATTTAGGAAAATTCACATACTCATTTTTTCGTAAACAAATTATGCTGTATACTTAATTGGGTCTGTCTGTAGGGATCATTTATTTCTATTCATCAACTGTTTACCAACCTTAATTCTAGATATTGAGATGATAATCTATTGATTTTGTTCCTCTCTCTATGTTTTTCTAGTATGTCTTATCTTGTGGGGTTTATTTCTGGTCCTGGAGTTCATTCTTAAGCTCTTAGCTGGTTGTGATACGTTGCTGAATTACCTGCATTCAAGTTTTTATAAATGAATATTGATATTTTGAAAACTATTTCTTTTAGGAGACTAGACAGACAAAGATGATACATTGCACAATTGTGTACAAAAGGTCTTTTGGAATAAGACTTCTCTGTATGTTAAAAGCAATTTGTGCCACGATAGTTTTAAATAAATAGTTTGGCAATAATGTTGTCATTTATTTCTATGTACATACTTCGTTTGAGCATAGAGAAGTTTTTTTTATGATGACTTAAGACCTCTGTGTGACCAATTTCAGGTCAAATATGAAATATGTGGTGTAACTAGTGCTATGTTTTCTTTTTAAAATACACTTGGATTCTTTTATGAGGTGTATTAAAAATGCTTTGATATCAGTATTTCATCTTGAGTTACCCTTTCATTCACTGGCTTGGTTGGAGAAGATTAACTCTTCAATACATGATACAGAAAATCTGTTGATGCATCCCCTCTGCAGTTCTTAGTATTTAATTTCATTAGGAATGTTACACTTTTCCCCATGTAGTTGCAAATTGCTAGAGTTGAGCAGGGCCTTAAACATCCTCAAGTTTAACACCCATCAAATGCAGATACCTCTTCTAAGCTATCCTAATTTCTATATAGAAAATAATTCTAATTATCAATTAACTTGGCAAATCTGCCATAATAAAATCTTTTTGCAAGTTATCTATACTCAGTACTGCTCAATATTTCTCATAGTATTAGTTCCACAATCATTCTAATCTCACTCCTTTTTGCTCTCTCCAGTTTATCAGAAAGTACCTTAAAATGTAGTGAACAAAATATAGAGCTACCTCCCTCTTTTTCAGAGACAGAATTTCACTCTCATCATCCAGGCTGGAGTGCAATGGCGCAATCTTGGCTCATTGCAACCTCCACCTCCCAGGCTCAAGCCATTCTCCTGCCTCAGACTCCCAAGTAGCTGAGTGTACAGGTGCACACCACCATGCCTAGCTAATTTGTGTATGTCTTGTAGAGACGAATTTCGCCATGTTCTCCAGGATGGTCTTGAACTCCTGACCTCAAGTGAGCTACGTGCCTTGGCCTCCCAAAGTGCTGAGATTACAGCGTGAGCCACTGTACCTAGTCCTAAAGCTACTCTTTCTGAGCAGTTTGAGAGAGATTATGGCTTCTTTGACCTGGAGAACAGTGTCTTTATTAATGCAGCCTAAGAATGCATTTTCGCAAACCCATCACACTGCCTGTGTTGAATCAGGAGGCTGCTGGACCACCAGGTACTGATCATACAGGACCTCACATTTGAGCCTAGTAAACTTGACTCTATTCATTTTGGCCTATTTTTGACCTTGTGAGAACTTTTGTAATGTTTTTGTACCAATACAACTTTTGGATCATTATGTCAATCATTGATAAAAAATGGGCAAATACAGACTTTCTGTCCAGAGTGATACTTATACCCACTTACTTTTGTTTTAGATAAGAGTGTTACTGTTGATCATCTTTGCCTAGGGAAATTGAATGATAAAGCCAGAGAAAGCACGCTTTCTGATCATTGTAGGTTTTACTTTTAAGGAAAGAGATATAAAAAAATTAAGCTAAGCAGGAAATTTAAATTTTGTTAACATTGTCTCATTTATCTTAGAAGATTTAAAACTGTCAAAAGAAACAAAATGGTTTACACTGGGGCCTAGTTATAACCTTTCCTTTGGTATCCCATAGCTGTGGAGCCCATAGCTGTGGAGCCCATAGCTTTGGGGCCCAAAGCTCTCTTTGATTGGGTCTCAGAGACCTTCCCATGTGCCCAGGAATTTTGATCATGGCAGGTGATGTTATCAAATCTTCATCAAATTTGGCTGCAGGGCAAAGCTGTCTGGCACCAAGTTGTGTGAATCTTTGTATTGCTAAATAAGGATACCCAGACAGTCTTAAAACTGGTGCCTTATGTTATTTGAACTTTAAAATATTGTGATGTTCATGTTTGCTCAGGCTGGCTACTCCAGTTTTGTTACAACATAGTGCTGCTCAGACCATGGTTGAAAGTTTGATGCTAATAAGCACAACGTATTTGAACATAGTTGATTCTAAAAAAAATTGGTTTTTTTTCTTCCTCCTTCCCCTTCTTTTTATTCCTTATGTTGTGAAATCTATGGATTGCACTTTCCCACCCCTGGAAAAACAAGTCAGAGTACATCCTGCATCAGCACTATCATCTTCCTTTATCAGTTCAGGTTTATAGAAAGTGTTCTCATATCACCCTGAATCATTTCTACAAACTATAGAACAAAATTAACTTTCCATTACAATCCTAACAATTGTAATAAATGCTCCTGTTAGAAGCTTTTGCTTCCATCCTGTGAGGTTTATCATGCTGTGGGGAAAGTTGCATCTTCATTAGTTACCCATGACTTAGTCCAGGTGTTACCCTCTAAGTTAGGAAGAGAGAGGGCAACTTAGCACAAAATACCCTGGTGACACATATGTTTTTTAAGAGAAAAAAATTCTGAAAGTAAAAGGGTTTTCTCTTTTTTTAATATGACTAACAAAAGAGTGTTGATTAAGATGTGTCAAGCAGGTGCAGGGTATGTGCTAAACTAATGGTTTTCAGAGTACTGGGTGGCTATTTTTAAATGTTTCTGTATCATTCTCAGTTAAGCTGCTGGATGAAAAGTACAAAAGGCTAAAAATATTTACAGTTTCAGTAATGTCTGTTTTAAAAGAAACCATCCTTGTCGATGACGATATCACTCTGAATGTGCCCGATCTTGTCTAAAAGAAACTATTCTGTATGATTTTTCTTTTTTCCATTTGAAGGAAAAGAATATTATGGCTTACAGTGAAGTGGTTGAAAGCAGTTTGTTCAACACTGAGGTTTTTAGGAAACATGATCATCAAAAGGACAGTAAGTTGGGTTACAAATAATCAAGATTTAAAAAAAATGAAAACAGTTGATGATTATTTCTTTTACTGTATTATTATTATTATATTTTTATATTATTAACTGTAGTTCTAACTGAAAATAGTATTATATTCGAAACTTTGTGTGTGGAATTAGGAGAAAAGTTGCTGGTATTACATTGCTTGGGCGTATATCTCAGCTCTATCCCTTGAATCTGTAATCCCGAATAAATTGCTTAACCTCTTTGTGTCTCAGTATACCCATCTGTAACATAGCAATAATAATAACGCCTGCCTGCCAAGGTTGTTGTGAGGATTAAATGAGATGATGCTCTACTTAGCATGATAAGTATTCGGTAAATGTTGACTATGCTTATTTTTTTCATTTAAAATTTTTGTGGTTAAGTGAACACATAACATATTTATTCATGTAACCATTTTTGAGTATATAGTTCAGTAATATTTATATTTCTATTGTAGTGTAACAAATCTTTAGAATTTTTCATCTGGCAAAACTGAAATGTTTATTATGTTTTAAAAGCTCATTTTCCTTCATAGTTAGTTACACGGTTATGTGAACATAACACAGGAATGCAAGCTCAATTGGGGCAGAGAGTTTAGACTCTTCTGTTCACTGCTGTATCACAAGTGTCTGGCCCATAACAGGGCTCAGTCAGTATCTGTCAAACAAATGAATGAATGAACAGTGAGCCTCCATTTGACAAACTAGATGTGTGTTTAAAAATTATTTTTTAAATGGTAAATCCATTTTTATAAGTGATTTTAAGTATACATGGAAAGTATGTATATTTTAAGTATACTTCGACTCCTTTTGGAGGGCAAAGTGATTTCTAAAAAAATTATTTTGTAATTATTTACCAGTTCTGGCTTTGGTAGGTCAACTTTTCTTAAACTGGAAAAAAAATAGTAGCATAGTTAGCTAAAGTAAAGAAGATATGTTAGATGATTTGTCCAAAATTTAAAAAGGATTCACTTTTTAAATTCAAGCCTTTTTACTTTCTTTCAGATCTGGTTATCAGACTTACTTTTTCCTTACGGCATATATGAATCATCTTGTTCTTTCATTCAGAAATCAAAAGTTCAGGCCTAGATCAGTATTTGCCAAAACTGGTGGAACACTACCTTTCCACTGAGAGTGCATTACCTTTTTTTGGGTCTTTGAAAAGAATGTCAGCTGAACCTGGTCTGGAAGTGGCCTAAACTCTGTGGGTGGGGAGAAAGGAAGAAATAACCTATCTCCCATTTAAAAACCTACCACCTATTAAATAAACAGCAGTCTTGTTCTGTGAAGTATTCATTTGGGTTATCTATTCTGATGAACAAATACAAATTCTTGGCAGGGTTTTCTTGCTTCTGGATAAAATGCTTAATGTTAGTTTTTATTGTTCAATCTTAGTTTTTGTTTTGTTTTGCCTTTGAGACAAAACAAAGGGTCTTACTCTCTCAACCAGGCTAGAGTGCAGTGGTGCAATCATGGCTCATGGCAGCCTCAACCTCCTGGGGCTCAGATGATTCTCCCATGTCAGTCTCCTGAGTAGTTGGGACTATAGGCATGCACCACCACACCCTGCTAATTTTTGTATTTGTAGTAGAGACNTAAGAAAAAAAAAAAGGCAAAACAAATCTCACTGGAAAATCATTAGGTGTTTCGAGAACTAAAATAACGTATAACTTTTTAAAAACTTTGTAGTAGAGACAGGGGTCTCACCATGTTGCTCAGGCTGGTCTCGAACTCCTGGACTCGAATGATCTGTCCACTTTGGCCTCCCAAAGTGCTGGGATTACAGGCATGAGCCAGTGCACCTGGCCTGTTTTTATGATATGTATTGAAATGCTCCAATAGCATTTTATTTTTATTTAAACATTGCTATTAGGTAGTAGGCACAAAATGTGTCCTATGCCAGAGTTCACTTCCTTTTACCAAGGAAAGGGGACTTTGCCTCCTGGACTTTGCAGTTCTGGAAGGAAGATGACAGGAACTCACATCATCTGCCAGGATTTTTATGGGGCCACATTGCACAGCACACAATGCTTGTCTGTAACTAAGAGCAAGAGCACATCTCTCCTTTCAGCTGATGTTTGGTAAACCCTCACTCTGCCCCATGGCAGAGATAGTCACTCATCTTCCAAATTGTGGCATCTTGAGTCATTTCCATTGTGACCTGTCATCTGAAAAGTGATAAAGGAAAATGATCTTACCTAGTCACTTTTTCCCATGCTACAAGACAAAGTTTATCTCCAAATCAGGCAGCATAAATCTCCATTGACTCTCTGAGATAAAATATTTTAATATTTAAATTCTGTAATAACAGGAAAATGTATAAAACCTTCCGAAATTTTTAACTCCTTTTGATTCTATACCTACATAGGTTTTTATTTGGATTAGAAGCCAAATAAAAAACAGTTTCATGGTCTGGGCCTTTGGGACAGGATTATAGTAAAGCAACCAATTCATTTATTCTTCATCTGCCCTGCCATGGCTTCCTATTTTACAAAAAAAAAAACAAGCCTCCTCCTTGGATTTGATAGGGCTCTGCTGACCTGGTCTCAGCCAGATTCTCTGGTCTCATGAAGCCATTTTCCCTTATTGACCCTGTACCACCACTCTAACCAGGTGTACTAGTCTCTTCCTAAGGCTGCTTCTCTCTCTAAAATGCCCACCCCACCTCCCACTTTTATTTTTCTAACTCTTGTTCAACCTTCACTTGCATTTTAATATCACATGCTCTGAGAAGCCTTCCCTGATCTCCACCCTTAATGAGCACCACCCAGTTGTCCATACTTTCTTTTCGCCTTTCTTTCCTAGCCCTTATTAGAATTATAATTTAATATTTGCCCATGCATTTATTTATTTAATAGTTTTCTCTCCCATTAGTCTGTGGGCCCATCAGGGATCGTGGCTATTTTATCTGCTGTGTATAATATCCAGTTCCTAGCAAGCAAGACATACTCAAGGAATAGTTATTGAATAATCATTTAAAAATATTTTTTATTAAGTGAAAAGTACTAATATCCAATTCTAAGAATGTGTGATTCTATCAGGAGTGTTAAGTACTGAAAAAACGACAGCAGATTAGTTATTTGGTTGATTTCACAAACATCTGTTGAGAGCTGACCGTGCACTGTGATGTGCTGTTCTAGGTGCTGAGTACATGTGGACAGGATGTCACCTAGCTTTGAAGAGGTCTCACCTAGGGAAGATAGCGAAGAGACACAAAGAGGAACAAAATTAGTGCCTTTCTCTCAAGGAGCATATTTATTCATTCATGTAACAAATGTTTGTTGAGCACCTATACTCTTAAGTTAGAACACACTTAAATATAATGAGTATAACATAAGAGAGTAAAATTAATCTCTAAGAAAGATATGGAATGCTGTCTGATTAGGGACATCAGAGAGCATCCTGGATAAAGCAGAGATCGAAGAGCTACTCAAAGAATGGGTAGAACTTTGACAGTTGAAGCTATGAGAAAGGAAATTCTAGGCATGGGAACCACTTGAGTAAAGGCATGAAAATGAGAAAACATTCCAGGAATAGCAATTCACCCTTTTTAACTGAAGCATAGGGTGGATGATGGTGAATAGGAAGAAATCACTGAAAAATTAGGTAGAGGCTATACTTCAGGGGAGTGAAGAATTCCTCCAAGTTTAGAAAAAGATGATTTCAATTACCTTAAATAAGGCAGTAGCGATACTAATATTGCTGTTTGGTAGCCCTTAAGAAAATGATACTTGTGACTTGGTACAGTGGCTCAGACCTGCAATTCCAGCACTTTGGGGGATTGAGGTGGGAGGATTGCTTGAGGCCAGAAGTTCAAGAGAAAGTTCAAGACCAGTCTGGGCAACATAGCAAGACCCTATCCCTGAAAAAAAGTTAACTGTACTTTATGTGCATGCTTGTAGTCTCAGCTACTAAGGAGGTTGAAGCAGGAGGATCACTTGAGCCCAGGAGTTGGAGACTGCAGTGAGCTCTGATGACCACTGCACTCCAGCCTAGATGAGACCGCATCTCTACAAAAAAGAAAAAAGAAAAGAAACTGGTGCTCATTTAAATATATTACATGCTAAATGTACTGCAGCAGCCCTCTCCAAATGAGAATATCAAGATCTTCATCCTTGTAAACTGCAGTCACGTTCTTGTTATAGTAGCAGTTAGTATGCAGGTCAATAATTTATATGTGATCTTCAGCTTTGTCTTTATCATAAAACAGTAAAAACAGTAACCTCACATTTGAAGTTTTTTTCACATTTGTTATATCAAAATGTTGATTCTTAACAAGTATCCCATATTTACAAATATGTTTATCATGCATATTTTAAGGAAATTTTCATAGGACTTTAACATCAGGTTTCTTTTGAATACTTCCATATACTATACCTAACAATTTTAGTGTATAGATTCATTTTCCTTATCAAATTGTATGTAACTGAGACATTGGTGTTTTAGCTAAGGTACCCTGCTTTATGGAGTATCTGTGTTCCTAGAAAATTTGCTATGAAATATGATTTTATAAATCGCATTGTGTTGTAATACACTTGGTGACCTTTTGCTTAAAATCACCTCACACCTATAATCCCAGCACTTTGGAGGCTGAGATGGGTGGGTCACCTGAGGTCAGGAGTTTTGAGATCAGCCTGGACAGCATGGTGAAACCTCGTCTCCAGTAAAATTACAAAAATTAGCCAGATATGGTGGTGCACGCCTGTAACCCCAGTTACTCAGGAGGCTGAGGCATGAGAATCGTTGGAACCCAGGAGATAGAGGTTTCAGTAAGCTGAGATTGTGCCACTGTACTCCAGCCTGGGCAACAGAGTGAGACTCTGTCTCCCAAAAATAAAAATAAAAAATGAATGTCCTATAACTGAGGTTTACTGCTCCTCAATTGAGCTCTTTCAAACAATGAAATTTTGCTACATTATAGGTAGATGCTTTCTAGTGGTTTTCTTCCTGCAGGAATTGGGGAAAGGTGGGGAACTGTTTAGGTAGTAGATCTGTTCATGAGGAAAAAGAACTACTTAAATGCTGAGAAAAGGATGCTAGCTTTTTTGGATTCATCATCATTTTTGCTAAATTCATAGAAATTTTGGCCAATGGTGTCAAACTTTAGAATTCTTAAGAAGAGAGATTCAGTATTTACTCTGTAATATTAGAGAAGGTGTAGAAATAAGGAATGAAGGCTATGTCATGACCTTAATGCAGGTCAAGAGAATGTTCCCAATGGGAAACAATGTTTCCTTCTGCTACCAGGACAAAACTTCTGTGATCTAAAGGCGAAAACAATTACAAAAACAACGCAACAAAAACCAGCCTAACAATTCAAGTGGTTTTCATTGTCATGATTACTAAACATTTTCTCCGAAGTCTCAACTACAGTTTGTTGAAGTTTCATTGAAAATTATACTAAAACAAATTTGTTTAAAAGTAAAATGGAGTTATTGGCATCACAAACGTTCTAGTCACCTTCTTAAGAACTGCATAACCTTTAATGACTTTAAAGGATTTTAAAGATGGTCATTGTGGCTAGTTATTAATACATTTTTTTTTTGAGGCTGTAGAAATCAGGTAATTTACCCAGTCAACAGCCAGGACTCCTGAAGTTTTTAATCACATTATCTTACAAGTTTAGTTAGAACCTGAAAGTTAACTGTCCTTCAGTTAGATAGATCACAGATAATGCACTGGTCACATTGTATAGATAATAAGTTACATTTTGGTAGATGGACATTTAAATGTTAAAAATGATAGATTGGTACAACTGCTGTGAAAGACAGCTTGACAACTTCTTATAAAGCTCAAGGCTTAACGTACAACTCTGCAACTATGCATCTAGTTGTTTACCCAAATGAGTTGAAAATGTATGTCCACAGAACCTGCATGTGAATGCTTATAGCAGCTTTATTTTTAATTGTCAAAAAGTAGAAGCAACTAAGGGGTCTTTCATTAGATGAATGGATAAATAAACTGTGGTACATCCAGATAATGGAATATTATTTAGCACTAACAAGAAACAAGTCATGAAGTCACAAGAAGACACAAAGGAACCTTAAATGCATACTGCTAAGTGAAAGAAGCCAATCTGGAAAGGCAACATACTATATGACTTCAACTATAGAAAAGGGAAAAGGCAAAACCGTAGAGACAATAAAAAGATAAGTAGTTGTTAGGAGCTGACCAAGAGGGACAGGTTGAATAGGTGGAGCACAGTGGATTTTTAGAATCGTGACACTATGCTGTATGGTACTGTAATAGTGGTTAGATATGTGTGTCAAAACCCATACAACTGTATAACATAGAGTGAACTCTTATGTAAACTATATTGACTATCATGACTATAGCTAATCATATATCATCATTGGCTCATTAATTATAGCAAATGTACTGTACTCGTGCAAAACATTAGTAACAGAGGAAACTTGGGGAAGAGGGAACTTTCTACTTAGTTTTTCTGTAAACCTAAAACTGCTCTGAAAGTCTATTAAAAAAAAAAAAAAACTAAAAGAAAATAAAAACAGGATATGTTGTAGCTTAGAAGTAAAAAAAAATACCCCAAGACAAAACAAACCTTTGCATAATGTCTTTTATATAATCTTTCCCACTTTGTTTCTCTAGTTGTTTTTTAAAAATTTTTTGTTTATTTTATGTTTTATCTCATCAACCTTTAGCCAGTAATAGGCATTTTTTAAAAAAGCAGGTTGGCAATTTCCTGTGGCAGACATTTCAAGTTGTGAGCAGAGATGCCTACCATGTGACTGGCAGGCGTCCTTCTCCCTGGCCACACCCTGTCCCTCTTTTCCATCTACCATAGCTTTAGTTGTCTCCTTCCTTGCTTTTGACAACAGACAGGGTGAAAATGTGGGCTCGTGGCCATTGTGCAGAATGCTTTATTTCTATATATCTTTTAATCCTCACAGCAATTCCCATTCTGTAGATGAGGAAATGAGAGCATTGGAAGAGAGGAAATTCCTACCCATTCAGTCTGACTCCAGTCTGATCCACTGACTGTTAGGCTAATGTGAGCACGAGTGACTCTCTGTCCCAGCCTGCCCCTGTTGAGTAGGTAGGAAGGGGAGCCATTTGGAGGACTTGGTCCCATTCTAGATGCTATTTAAGTGAGCAGTTGATTTTAGCTGTGGCAAATATCACCACCTCAGAGGCCAGTGGCTGCCATTGAGAAGTACCATCTCAGCATTTTCAGTCCTTTATTAGGTGATACATTATCACATTATTATTATACATATATTATTACAGTATATAGTATCTGGAAACCATATAACTGTATACTTTTAGTCAACTCTTAATTTCTAGCCTCACATTGAAAAGTGATAGGGTTCAAACATAATATCTGTTGGCTTTGGAAATAATAATTAGTGGAAGTTAGCAGATTTTGCTTCTTAGTAATGTTTGGCTTGAGGCAGTATTAACATTTGGTTGCTGTCTTGTGGCCTGCAGATTTTTGTAATGCAAGAGATAGGAACTTGGTCCCTGGGAGAATAAAGCTAAGGTTCACTCTAAGGAAGCCACAAAGCAGACAGTCTACATTTTGAGGATTGAATGTTGATTTTACGTGGGTCATCATTTTTAAAGTCCACTTGCCTTCTTACTTTGTGATGAATATTTAACATTTTGAATTACATCTCCTCTTATTTGCTTTGTAGTTCTTATAAGGGAGAATTCTCATTATAGTAGTCTGGGGAGATAACTATTACTTTTCCTTATGATTGTTTCCTTACTGTAATAAAGCAGACAATAGCAGGATATTTAATGAATACTAAACATCATGAATTTAATCCTAGGCCAAAGCAAAGTATTTTCAAGGTGTTTAAAAAATTCATTTTCACATAAGTTATATTAAAATTTATATCATTTAAATTAAAATTTTTGAGGCAGTTTACTTGAAACAAAACATTCTTCACTGATGTTAGAATTACTTTATAACCTATTTTGTATTTCTTAGGAGGCAAAATAAGTTTTCAAAAGGATTAACATTTTAATATTTCATTAAAAATACAGTATTTGAAAAATGCAGTATTTTTTCATTTACTTGCAAATGTTTTGTATTCAACTTTTTTTTGACCTAGTAGATGACTAGTACCAACAGAACTTTTAAAAATTAGGATATACATGTTAATTGTAAGATCAATTTTTCAATGCTCATTCAAATAATGTATCTATTTTTGTATTTTCTGTAACAATATAGAAGTAATTCTCACATTTCTTTTTCTGTAAAATGAATTTTTATATCTTTATTTTACTTTACAAGTCTAAAATAGTGTTGATGGTTCTGGGGTTGATTCATACATTTGTTTTTCCTACTGTTTGACTAATTCTTGTATGTGGTTTTAATTTTTTTTAATGGCAAATGTATATTTCTGCATGTAAATAGTCAGAGTGTATGTGTGTGTGTTCGTTCGTGTGTTCACCCCTTTACTGTGGAGATCATGCATGTCAGTGCTGAGCTTGGGGAAAACAAAAAAACAGACATGACCTTTGATCCCACCAGAGATAACATAATCTCTTAGTCATATAAAGATAAGGTCCATCTCTTAGTCATATAGACAAGATTTATATCTTAGTCATATATAGCTATATGTATAAATATGTGCATATTGCCAGAGATTATTAAAGCGTGTACATGCATACATAAATAATTTTTAAAGCAAAAAGAGAATCCTGTAACGCCTTACAGAGTGGGTATGTTCTTTTAAGGTTTCATGGGAACCTCACTGTAATTCTAGAGCCAGCACCTGGCTCAGGTTCACCCATGACATTTTCAGTTGATCTTTTGCTTGTTTTCTTTTCTAGTTGACCTTCAAACAGAAAGTTCATAGCCTCTTCTCAGCTGTTAATGTGATTTACTTCTTATGTCTGGGAAGTCAAGATTGTTGCTGAAATCATTGTTTTAAGGGGATTGAGGTCCTTGGTTTAATGCCAAGATGTTCCCAGCTGACAGAAAACTAAATCCGCCAATCCTGATTTCAAAGATTACCAGGTTTGTGGCTCGTGGACATCTTAGATCCCAGATCGAGCAACTCTTAGGCTGTTCCTGGCACACCACATATATAAGGGGTTGTCTATTGATTTTAATTCAAGTATTGTTTTAGCATTGATTGGCAAACACCCCAGTGGCTTTCAGTCAGAAAAATTCAGTGCAGCAACTAACCTGCTGCTGCTTATGCCTTAAAATTAGTGTTTGAGTTAGTGGTTGTTTGACTTTGCAATTTGACTGTGTGTTAAAATGTATACTTTTCCTAATTTTCAAAATAGGAAGTGAGGTGTGCTGTTCAGGTTCTTAGGCTCCCAGCAGGTGGGTTATGAAATATAAATGAAAGGAAACACTGGATGAGCTCCACACAGGGCAGCGTCACAACTTACTCCCTCAAGAAGGACGCACATCATCGTTTCTTACGCCGTGAGAAAGAGCCATCTTGTCACAGGAAAATGAGATTGAAGTATTAGTCTGATTAAAAACAAATGACCAGAGTTGCTGTCCAGTTAGCTGGCCTGCAGAATATTAGTACCTGCGGTTGGAAAGCCATCAGGAGTTTCTCTCAAGCAAGACCAAGCCGGTTTCCTTAGATCCCTGTCTTGTGCCCCAGCCTGTCTTGTGCCTTTACCACCCTCACTGTGAAACAATGGCAAGGTAGAGGAAGAGCTTTTAAACTCATTCTTATTAGGAGTATTTTTATAGATATTAGTAATCTAAAAGTAGAAGTAGTGTAAATAATTTTTACAACATATTCAATTGGACATCAGCAGTTGTGCTATCTGTATATGCAAATACACTGAGAAATTTAATATTTTATCAAAAGACACAACTCCAAAAATGAAACCTAATGACTTGTTTCTATGGTAACCGCTATTGAAATATGTCTAGCCACTGTGTGTCTTCCCATAATTCTTCTCTGAGTGTTTCAGGGAGTTCATTAAATTTCCTTTCCCAACATAGATAGATGATCGATCAATAGATAGATAGAGATACAGATACATTTTTTTCCCCTAATGGAAGTACGAGACTATTATAAAATTCTCTTTAGCTTCATATAGAGTGTGACTTCATTCTTAGGCACGATTATATTTGGCTAAGGGACAAGCCTATTGTTTTATAAATATAGTTTAAACCAGTAATAAATCCAGGTAGGTAAGAATTTCTAAAACAAGAGATTAATTTTGCTTCCTACATGTTTTCTGGTATTTATTCATGGAACTGTTGGATTGCACACACATTGATTTCTAGAATGACCAATGTCTTTTTAAAGCACTCATTTGCTGTACCTATGAGACCTTGTTAGATTTCTTTATCGCTCTTCCATTATTGTCTTTGTTATCTACCAGGGCCTTGAGAGTCCACCTTGACGGAGTTCTGACCTGGATTTAATCAACACCCCCTTGTGGCCTTTCTTCGTTGTCAGAGGTTGTGTGCTGCAAATACAGTGGAAGTCACAACTTATTTATTCAGAGATCTTGACATTTCCCAGCAGGTTCATTCAGAAAAGCTGACTACAGTGTTTCCAAAAGTGCAGAAGAGATTCCATTGCAGTTTGTATTTAAGAGAAAGTAAACTGTTGGTTTGTTTTGATAAATTTTTTACTAGTCTCAAGGCCTGTCATGTCACAAAACAAACAGATATGGTCAGATATTCTTGTGATGTAAAGTGTGCATTCACTGGGAGTATTAGTGTTATGGCAGGGTTCATGGAATTTCTGTGGTTACGTTCAAAGGGAAACATTTTGTAAAGTGGCAGGAAATAAATCCTGAGAAAATAAAACTACACTGGGCCTGACAACCCGAGACTTTCGTTTAGCCTACAAAGTTGACAGAGAGTCTAGGATGTCTCTGAACCTGTTAGATATGGTTGGTTATAATAACACTTAATTGCTTGTTGAGAAGGAATGACTAACTTAAGAGCCCTTCCGCTGTACTTTCAAGTTCTCCTAGACTTCTAAAACAAGAGCATTGGCCCTTCTGAGTCCTGGAGAAAGGCTTTGCACAATTTCACAGTGGAATCATGGGCATAGTATAAGTACATGTAGTTTTCCATTTTAATTTGTAGTCTCAGTTCTTTCAAGAAGTAACTAAACAATGACAGGCAGTTTTCTGTACAGTGAGCTAAAGTAGGGTAGCTTCATGGAATCAGGTGCTCTTATTTTCTGGAATCCCAGAGACTGTTTTTTGTTCCCTCCTTTATTGTCCTGTGTTCAGGCTTTACCATTTCTCTTCTGAAAAAACACAGGAAACTCTTTACCTGCCTCCTACTTTGCGTGTATGACCAGCCCCTCGGTTCGTCTTCTGTATTGCCAACCAAATGTTCTTTCTAAAGCCAAAACTAAACATCATGACATGACTTTGCCTGAAATCTTCCAAAGACTTCTCTTCCTTTGCAAGGCATCTAAGTCCCAGAATGTCTCAGACCTACGTATCTTTCCAGTCTACTCCCTCTGTATCCTGGGTAAGCCTTTGGCTTCCCAAATGCTTTGTGCTAATTGTGTGAACCTTTCCTGGGTCACTCCCTGCAGGCCTGAGCTCCCTCGTGCCTCAGGGATGTCTCTGACCTAGCATACTATTTCTCATCTTTAGTTGAGGTACCTTCCTCACTAAACTCTAAAAAGCATTTTGAGCACTGTTTCTTGCTTGTTTTCCCTTAACAGATACCTAGCCCAGCACCTGGCACCTAGGTGTTTGTTATTATGAGTGAATAAATGAATGAAGGAATGAGTTAGTGATTATATCACACAGGAAGCAGAAGTGACGGAGGCACTGCATTTAGTTAGTAAGATAGGCTTGAGCTGTAATTAACAGATTTCAACTAGAGTGAGGCTGTTGGTTGCTGGTTGGTCTCCTAAGGACATAGCCCTGGTGAATAGCCACAGGACCAAAATCAGTTTTATTCTTTTAGAGAGATGTGACTTGCAAGAATTGACTTATATAGTTAAATTTAAGAGAGATTAATTTATAACTGATATGCTCATGTATTCCTTGACCATGAAAAGAGAAAGGCCAGGTAGCACAACTGACATGGGTCATTTGCTCAGGTCACATCTTGCTGGTCAGTAAGTTCATTCAGGAGGCCCAATATTGGAGCTTACTAAATACAAATATGAGTAAGTGTATTCTTTCCAATTGTCCCTAAGGGATTGTCCATTAAGCTGGATTACCCAGAATAATGATTATTTTCTTTTTCTGTTTAAAAATGTTTTTAAAGTAGGCTGGGCGCTGTGGCTCATGCTGGTAATCCCAGCACTTTGGGAGGCCGAGGCGGGTGGATCACGAGGTCAAGAGATTGAGACCATCCTGGCCGACATGGTGAAACTCTGTCTCTACTAAAAAATACAAAAATTAGCTGGGCGTGGTGGCACGTGCCTGTAGTCACAGCTGTTCAGGAGGCTGAGGCAGGAGAATTGCTTGAACCTGGGAGGCGGAGGTTGCAGTGAGCCGAGATCGCGCCACTGCACTCCAGCCTGGCGCCTGGCAACAGAGCGAGACTCT
>NW_016107674.1:276233-342388 GCF_001604975.1 Cebus imitator
TTTTAGAGACAGGGTCTCACTATATTGCCCAGGCTCAAACTCCTGGGCTCAAAGGATCCTCTGCCTCAACCTCCCAGGTAGCTGGGACTGCAGGCTCGTGCTACAATCCCTGGCTTTTTTAGTTGAAGAGCATTTGTCTATAGATCAATGACTTTTACACAGTCCTTAACAGCAATCAAAACAGTTCTACCTTTGTAATAATAATGGCTGATTCTTCAGTGTTTACTGTGTTGGGCACTGTTCTAAATGCTTTATCTACTTTGACTTAATCTTTATAGCTCTATGATGTAGTTACTATTATTAGCTCTGTTTTTACAGACTAGAAAACTGAGAGCAAAGATGTTAAGTGATTTATCTCTGTTCTAAGGGGTGCTGAAATTTGAACCCATGCAGTTGGACTCAATACTTTTGCTTTTAACCACACACTAATTTTCCTTTCTATGAATGCAAACAGCATTTCTTGTGTTTGCTTTGTGTGACTTCATTTAATTCTCTTAGCAACTTGTGCAAATTAGGTGTTAAATCTTTTTTGCTTTAGTCTGTTGCTTACAACCAAAAAGAAGTCTTGGTTTTTTGGTTGCAAGCAACAGACTAAAGCAAAAAAGATTTAACTATGTCCTATAGCTGAGCTATCTTTGGGTCAGGTGGCTGGCTCACTATGACGATGGGTGCCCCAATTGGTATGGAGGGGCAACTTTTCACAAAGGAACAGGAGCCAGTGATGGACAAACAAAAATCACATGAAGGAGTAGAAGTTTAAATGACTTGCCCAAGGTCACCCAGCTAGTGAGTGGCAAAGGTGGGATTTGGCCCCAGACTGCCTACCTCCAGCACCATCTGGGTTCACTCTGATTTAAACATGCCCTTTGCAAATGGTACATCCTGCTGCTGCTGTTCTTTCCTCAGCAGGTTATGGTATAACCATAACATGTATCATTTTCTTTATTCCATTCTGATTCTAAGGATACACTGTGACCCCCTTCTGTGAACCTGGCTATTTCCCAAATGTAGTGCACATTGTTTTATTTAATTCTAAGCTATCTTTTAGAATAGTTATATGAACAGTTTAGTTCATCTAAAATTTTAACTAAAGTTTGTACTGCTTTCCACTTCTGAGGGTGACCTTTTTTCTGACCTGGCCGCAAATTCTGTAGAAGTCTTGACTGAAGCTCTGTGAGCAGACCAGAGCTTTTTCAGGCTAAGGTTTATGCAAAACATTGACCTTCATGATGGAAATATTGGTGCTCGATCACTTGGGTAAGCAAGTAAGTTCATGGAAATGCCCATCTATTCACTGTCACCTCACAGCCCTACTGTACAGGTCCTTGCTAGGGAGCATGATCTCTGGAAGGTGGCTTATACTTTGTGCTTCTGAATCTGTTTGTGAGGAAATGACAGTATTTTTCCGCACTTGTACCACCGACTGAAGCGCTGATCCTTGATGTGTTTAGTTTTTACCTGTGCTCATCTCTACATCAAAAACAGAGGAAGCCACAGGAAACTGCTGCCTGTATTTCCAGGAAACTTAACTACATCACTGGCTCCCCAGTCCGCACAGCCCAGAAGACCCCGATGCTGGCCTCAGCGTTGCTGATGCAGGTGGTGATAAGGAGCTGGGAGTGTTCTCATCCTGTTGCTCTGCCAGTGAAAGCCCCGAAGAAATGACGGGCTCTTTAGCCTACTAGGAAAACCCTGAGTTCGACTCTGTAAGCACTCATTCTCTGAACATGCAGACAGTGTGGGTGAAATGAGGGATAATTCTGTCCCAAGGCTGGTGGCTCTCTCTCTCTCTGCTCAGATATGCTCTCTTGTTCCTGGTCCATAGGGCTGTGGCTGGCACTGTCTCTGGTCACTTGAAATGATTCTGGGAAAATTGTCACATGAGCCTGGGGGTGGGATCAGGAGAGATAAAGACCATAGAATTTACATTGGCCACGAGCAGTTCTTCAAAGAATTAAAATAACATAATAGTAATACTAATCATGAGTTGATATTTCTTGAGCGTTGACTTTGGTGTGCCAGGCATTTTGTTGAGGACCCTCTGAGCATTAATGTAATCCTCACATAAACCCCAGAAGGGACTCTTTATTATTCCCAATTATCAGGAGAGGTACCTGAGACTCATAGAATTTAATACCTTGTCCAGGGTCACACAGCCAGTAAAGGATGTAAAACTTGAACCTAAATTTATGTCATTCCAAGCCAGCACTGTAAATAGTCAAGTAGGTTTTACTGGAGGGTGGAGGGGCTGGCAGCCTGTGTGCACAGGCAGATGGAAACAGACAAGATCCATCCAAGGCAGGCTGAAGACTTATACTCAGAGAATGCTTTGGTGTAGATCTGCCAAAGTGATATTCTCACGTAGAAGAAAGGCTTGGGTGACAGTCCAATAAATACTTTACCACAGGGAACTTATTTGTCTTCTGGGGCCTGGCCAAAGTCATGAGTGCAAACTCCCAAGTAAAAAAAAAGAGGGGGCTTCTCACCTCATCATGATCCCAGCTTCCTAGCATAGCTCTATTCTCTATTTTAGCTTATCAATTCAAAATGTGATTAACTCAAGTATGAGAAATTGATGTTGTTTCAGCTTCTCTGTGAACTGACACAAATTTTTGTTTAAGCATGAAATGTTCTCCCTCATGGATCAAAGAAAGATGATCTGGAAGAGAAGCCCCCATACATATTTGAGTGTTAATGAAGGTTTTCTATTGAATAATACTGCCACATTATTGTAAAAAGTTTAATTTGGCTCCAGAGATACTCCTCACTAAAGCAGCCAACAAAAAAAAGTGAGAAAATAAGGCTTGGAATTAATAAAAGATGTCAAGAAGACCATTTAAGGACTTGCTACAGACAGGCCATAAATGTGGTTTTGAACTTTTTGGCAGCTGTTATGAAGATGGAAAGAGAAGTATCACGGGAATCAATTTTCAAAACTTAAAAGGAGAAAAGTTCTTTTAAAATTCTAGCAGAAAAATAGTTTGCATCTCTACCCAGGTATTGGTTAGCGTTAGTTTAAACTTGGCATGTAGGCCTATTGCACCCCTCTTTATATTTCATTTGTATTTAGGATTAGAAAAACTCACATGGTATGATCTATCATGTTTACTTCTGGATTATTTCAAGATTGATAATCTGGTTTGTGTATTATCTCGGTCTCCATTTCTCTTTCCTTCAGGGCCTGTTGTTCATCTACTGGACATTTCTTATTAACATTTCTGCTAAATTATAAGCAGGGAAAATATAAATAAATGCAGAGTTCCAGCTGTTTGCAGAGGTGATTTTAATGCTTTGTCAGCTAAAGGGAGTTTCAAGAGAGATTTTTCTACATCAGTCTACTCATAATAGACCTCCTGGCTATCTTGGGCTCAGCCTGCCCCCAAGTATGCTTAACCTGGGCCATAGATTAAGGCAGGTAAGGGAAAAACACCTGCAGAGGTAGGTTTTGACCTTGTTGTACTTAGGATAAAGGTCACTCCTGGTGAATTGAAATAGAATGAGAAAAGGGTAGAAATTGCTGATTAAAACAGTGTTTTGATTTATCTGTATTTCAGTAATAAGTATTTTCCTTTCTTCCAGTTATAAAGAATTGAAAACCTTACAAGGCACCCTTGTATAATTGTGTCCTTAAAAGGTTTGGATAACAGTTGGGTGCTCTCGCTCGCTCTCTCTCGCTCTCTCTCTCTCTCACCAAATATATTGTGTCCATTGAAAGTTTGAAAATCAGTACATTTCCTCCTGTTTAGAAAATAATAATGCCTAGCTTTCACTAGAATTCTTTTCATCTCCAAGGCTCTCTTAAATATTGACTAATTAAATAAAAACAGAGGAAGCCTGGTTACTAAATAGCCTGACTTTGAAGACCAGCCCAGTGGACTTAGAATACACAGTAATTTGCTATATGTCTGAAGTAACTAGAAATCTTTTATTATTGGCTATAATAGCAAGTGGCATCTCTTACTATGTTTGGCAGCTGACATTTCAAATTGCATTTTGGTTGGTTGTTATACATGAAATAGTAGGATATGAGTAGACTGAAAATGAGAATTTGCTGCCCAGGGATGACATGAAATAGCTAACATCTAGGGGTTGCCATGGCAACTCATCAGGATGTTGCTTTGTGGTCTCTTGGATTAGGTTCTGGCTCAGGGTCACTGGATTGGAATTGGAGAAGGGTTTGGTAACAGGATGTGAGTGTTGTACCTTTACTCAGTGGCATTTGAATTTACAGTTCGGTCATGTTGCTAAGGTCAAGTAGAAATGACATTCAGAGAATATTTAAATTCTCACAGAACCTAGACAAGGTCACATTTGTCAGCAAAAATACTCAGTTGGAATAGTCTGAGACTTAGCAAAATGAAAGACAGGATTTCCTGTCCTTGGTAGGTAGATAAAAAGTATGCACATATCCATTAATATAGACACATCCCTGAACAGTTTATATGTAATGAAAATGTGGGAAATTAAACCCTTTTTATAATTGTCTACTGTTATAAAATTGGAACTGAACATCCGTAAGAAAACAATTTGGCCACAAACAAATCACAGCTGCTTTCTAGTGCTCTGTGACCTCTATTTCAGCTGGAAATGGCCTGCAGGGTGTGGAATTTGGACCAGGGAAAGGAATTTGGCAGAGAGAGGAAGGAAGCAATTGGGAAACAAGGTACCACATTCCTCATCCCCTGCATTGGCCTTGACCACAAGGACAGCATCTTCCATGTGATAATGTACCTCTCAGGCATGCTTCTCACCAGGGATGATCAATGGAAGCCACCTGAAAACCAAAGAGCCCTGTTCCTAAGTCTGATCCCAGTTCTGCCACTCACACTGTGATCTTGAGCAAAACACATTTCAACTCTGGGTTCCCCTAGGAAATGAGGGGGCTGAGTTTCCTCTGGCTGTCAAGTTCTGCTATTTATCATCATGTGGGGGCAGAGCCAGGTCTCCACATTGCTTTACTTTGCCATTAAGCCCACATTCCCATCATAACTTTGCAGTGGAAGTACCGTTCATGGTTAGTGGGACCTCTTAATAATTAAAAGAAAGAGAAGAAGGATTTGTTCCTATCTCCATACCTTTTAAAGTTGTGGTTTTCTGAAGCAAAGACTGCCATGCAGTGAGGAAAGGATGACATTTCAGACAGAATACAGGCAGTTGCAATAAGTTGTCCCACTACCAGTACCGTCAGCATCAGCTCGGCTTATATTTACTGAGCATTTTCTATATGGAGACAGTACTAAGCCTTTTATATACATTAAGCTGTTTAATCCTTAGGACATATTCAAATGTACACATGTATAGGTATGATACATGTGATAAATATAAAATTGAGCATTTGCTATGTACCCAGTGTTATGCAAAATCCATACAATAATCCACGGAAGTCACTAAATGGATTCAGTCAGTCGAGCCTCACAACAAAGGAGGTGTTATCAATTATCTCTGTTTTTACAAATAAGGAAACTGAGCCATAGCTAGTAACTAGTGGAGCAGGGATTTGAACCCATATAGCATGGCCTCAGTACCCTTTCTCAAAACCTCTCTGCCTGTGGTTTTCCTCACTCATATGACATAACCATCACCTGGGGAACTTTAGAAATATAAGGATCTTGGGGCCCCATTCCGGATCAGTCAGAATCTCTGGGATTGTGTCCCAGACCTGGGTTTGCTAATATGCAGCAAGGGCTGGGAACTACTGCCTCAGATAGAATACCAGGGTTATGTTGTTGGAGAGTTGCCTGTAGCCCTACAGCCAGCAGATGACTGACCATGGACTTGCATCCAGGCTGTAGGCTCTCAAGCTGAATATCTTGACAGTACAATGGGCAGCAATTCAGTTGTTGTTATCTGGACTCATATCTACCACTGTGCCTAGTTTTTCTCTCTAGTCTAAATCCCAAAGCTACAAGTTCATTTAGGGCCTTTTAAAGACTGTGTGATACACCAATTATGAGAATCAGAGCACATACTCCTTGTTGCAGCCACAGTAGTGATTTCCTACTTAAAAGTTTCAGAGGTAACCTTTGCTTTTAGCTGTCACCAACTTAAATATAAGTTATTGTGCTCTTTCCTCATTGAGCAAGATCTTGCACTGATAGAATCTAGGACAGTGGTTCTAAAATTTTGATGCACGTTGGAATCTCCTGGGAATTTTTAAGAGCAACAGATGCCTGGCTTCCACCTCAAAATTTTTTTTTTCTCTGTAGCCCAGGCTGAAGTGCAGTAGTGTGATCTCAGCTCACCACAACCTCCGCCTCCCAGGTTCAAGTGATTCTTCGGCCTCAGCCTCCAGAATAGCTGGGATTATAGGTGCACACCACTGTACCTGGCTGATTTTTTGTATTTTTAGTAGAGACAGGATTTCACCATGTTGGCCAGGCTGTTCTTGAACTCCCGACCTCAGGTAATCTGCCCTCCTCAGCCTCCCAAAGTACTAGGATTACAGGCATGAGCCACCGTGCCTGACCTCTGATTTTATTACTATGGGATGTAACCTCGGCAATGGGAGTTTATAAACTCTCCAGGTGATTCTGATGTGCAGCAGAGTTTGAACCAGTGGTTTAAGAACTTGGTCTGTGAATGCACAGATGTGTTGACTTGAGAAGGCTGTGGAATCGCTTCATGGATAAAACTCACTTTTTAACTTTTTGACAGTGTCTCTTGCATTTCAGCTGGCGTGATTAATTTGCATTTAATTCCATTCATTTCACTACCTGACTTGGAATTGCACCTCATTGTCAAATGATGGTTTCTCCCCAGAGGTTGTTCTTATACTTAGACCCATGCAGTGATATTGGTGACATGTCTGTAAGATCCCCTTGTAAAGTCCTCATTCTCATTTAACTCTCTTATTTCCACTACGGAATATTTCTTTTCATGTTGTTTTATGTTTTAAAAATTTTTGAGACCATGTCTTGCTGTGTCTTCCAGGCTGGGGTGCAGTGGTGCCATCTCAGCTCGCTGCAACCTCTACCTACTGGGTTCAAGCAATTCTCTGGCCTCAGCCTCTTGAGTAGCTGGGATTACAGGCGTGTGCCACCAAGTCCAGCTAGTTTTTATAATTTTAGTCAAGACAGAGTTTCTTTTCACTGTGTTGCCCAGGCTAGTCTCGAACTCCTGGTCTCAAGCAGTCACCTGCCTTGGCCTCCCAAAGTGCTGGGATTACAGGTGTAAGCCGCCACGGCCAGCCTAAAAACATTTTTATGATTTTAATACATGTTGCTTTTTTTTCTTCCAAGAGCAAAATAAACACCTCTTCCACATAATGCTTTATAATAATAAACCACCTATGGTTCTTTTCCCAAAACGGCTGACCATCAGACTCACTGTTGGGAGACAGTAGCTGACATGCCTATAGTGTTTAACAGCTAATAACATCTAACAGACAGGTAGTAATGTGGTGGAAAGTTGGAGACTATGTAAAGAAGAATTGACTCAGGCTTTATCCACAGAGATTTTTAGTAAAGTCAGATTAACATAATCAACTGGAAAATATAGCTGGATTATAAAAGTATATTAAGGCAGAAGTGTAAATTTGTTGGCAAGTGTGCAAATGTACTGGATTATTCTAGAAATCATTTTTGCAGTAAGTCTTAAATAGGTTTTTAAATGGAGAGAGATGTTATTTGGTGGATAAAATGAGACAGGTAATTTATAAGTGGAACAATTCTTGATAAAGGCTGGGGATGGCAAATGGAGTGTTACAGGCCACTAGGCCAGCTAGCTAGGCTGGTATGAAAAGTATAAACTGGGTATAGCAGATAATGAGGAAGGATTGCTGAAGTGGATAGAGCTAGCTAGCTATTGCATGAGATTTAATAGCAAAAATACTTTGGAACAGCTTTAAAAAGAAAAAGGATTTATCAGGAGTTTCTGTTTTCCTTTGTGTGGTTGTTGAAGTCTAGTTGATTGCTAGTCTGTAATTACGTTGGTATTTCGGATCACCAAACAAGGCTAGTAAGATGGGTTGGTTATTATGCTTCTCTTGAGGGTAAAGCTTTTGAAATTAACTCTGCTTCTTTAGGTTCAAAAATTTCTAATTCTGTCTTGTCTACATCTTGCTGCTGTAATCCCCAAGAAAAGAAAAAGGGGTTAGGATGCCTCTCTTTTGAAATGGAAGGGTCAGAGCAGGCAGGGGGCTGTCACTGTTGTTTCTCTTTGTTCAGAAATTAGAACATGTGAGCAAGTGGTTCCACCCCTCATTTTGTGAGCTGTTTTCCTCCAATATATCCTAATTTTTCCCATGACGTTTCAGCCTGTTTCTTCACAAGATGGTAAGGCCTGAAAGACCCCATTGTTTGACAGGAGTGCAGGCTTGTGCACATTTGCTGATCTGGCTGCCCAGTGTCTGAGTGAGGGTGGTACACTGCCGAGGGATCATGCAGACGGAAGAATGCATGGAGCAGACTCCTGGTAGTTGCAAACACTTTCTGTGTATCAAGGGTTCATAGAATGTCTTTTTGTAGATAGAAAATACTGCACTTTTAAAATGTTGTTCACAAACTGCAATCTCATTGACAGAAATAGGGACATTCCTTTAGGCTAAGAAAACTTTCTTAATGGTGAAATCATATTGATGAAAGCCTTATTCAGACTTCACTTCATCTTCAGATAGATTCAAACTTTTGTACTTGCAATTCACACACATTTCTTGATGGCCTGTCTGGGATTTATGTGAGCCCTTGGAGTAGCAACCGCACATACTATGCATGGCAAATCCTAGTTAATGCATACTTTTTGAAAGTACAAGATGTTAATTATAGTAAGAGAAGAAAAATTCAATAACAGAGGAATCCCAACTAAAGTTAAATAGATTTTTTTGAATAAAGGAAGCTGGAGTTTAATACTAATGGGATTTTCTCTAAATGAAGTTAATATATTATTGTTGTATTAAGTCTTCAGGAGTTTGGGCTGCAGTGAGCTATTATCACACCATTGCCCTCCAGCCTGGATGACAAAGTGAGACCCTGTCTCTTAAAAAAAAAAAAAAAAAAATCCAAGGTCTTGGGCTCTGTATTTGATTAACGGTAATAGTCCAATAGAAGACATTGCATTTATATAGATTTATAAAATAACATTCACATTTCCAATCAGATTTACAAAATTCTCCCTTATTTTCAAATGTTCCAGGGGTAGCAGTGACTTTGGGACTAGAGTCAGTATTGTGAGTCGTTCATGCACATCTCTTCACAACTCCATGTTCAGTGAGTCATGCTGGCAGCTTGAAATCAGCCATGGTGGGAGAGTTTACACCATGTAGATCAACAAACACCACAAATTGGTGCTCCTCACCCTTAGAGTCTGTTTTTAAACATTTAGCAGCATACCACTGCCCAAAATGGAGTTGAGCAGTCAGGGAGTCTCCTCTTGAGGCAAGTCATGTAGGGCTTCTGCTCAGCCAAACAGCCAACACGAATGTCTGGAAATACAAGGATGGCTGTGTGGCTCCTGAAGAAAAGTTCTTCATAGCTCCCCATTTTTCTCTTGGAGCCAAAGCCTTGCTATCTTAAAGCTGTTATGCTGTGACCACCCTTGACCTCTCTCATCTTATTCCTACCACCATCCTCCTGGCTCTCATCTCTAGACACCTGGTTTTATCCTTGTTTCTGTAGAAACAGGGTTATACATTTTGGCTTATACATTTGAACTTCTTATAAATAAATGAATCATTGATGAGGAAGTTCCATCCCAATATTTTTCATAGTCCAGCCTGATCATAAATTGAACAGGCAAATTCCTCTTGTCACACATATTCAGCACACTTGATGATATGCCAGGCAGTGCTTCAGAACCTTTGTGGGATGTTGGCTTCTGTGTGGATTAACAGTTACAATAAGTGAACACAACACACATCACTTAGTGACATATATTCTGTTAGAGGGTCACGTCTAGCCACTCTACATTTTGGATACTCTGACTTTTACCTAAAATAATTGTCAGATTATCATTAGTGATTAAAATTTGAAATAAACATTCTTAACTACTGTATTTTCTCCAAGCTTTTAGATTAGCTTGAGGCATATCATGAGATTATAAAATGAAATGCTAAAGAACTGTTATAATTTCCAATATGACTATGCCTTACAGTTCAAATATGCTCATTTCCAGAATTCAGGTGCAGAAATTTTCCTTTGTGAATTCCAGTGCAAAGGAATGTGAACTTCTTATATTCATGTCAGTTTCGTTTCTCAGCTTCAGATAGTAAGTAGTAAGAGTAGCAAATAGGAAGAGATTTGTCTGAAAATGTGAGTTTTGAGAGCAGAAATTCAGATAGTGAGTGTTACTTGTATTATATGGGAGTATCAGGATTTTCTTAATACAATGCAACCAAATACATAGAAGTAAATCTTATTCTGGATTACTTTTAAAAATCAATTGAGGCTAAGCATGGTGGCTCATACCTGTAATCCCAGCATTTTGGGAGGCTGAAGCAAGTGGATTGCTTGAGTCTGAGTGTTCAAGACCATCCTGGGCAACATGGCAAAACCCCAGCTCTACCAAAAAAAAAAAAATCCAAAAAATTAGCTGGGTGTGGTGGTGTACACCTTGTGCCAGGTACTTGGGAGGCTAAGATGGGAGAATCACCTGAGCCCAGGAGGTCGAGGCTGTAGTTAGCTGAGGTTACACCACTGTACTCCAGCATAGGCAACTGCAGTGAGACCATGTCTCAAAAAAAAAAAAAAAAAAAAAAGTCAACTGATACAGGCTTTACTATCTGAAAGCCCCACTCCATCTCACAAGTGCCATTGAATACATTCTGTGAAACAGTTCTACTTTATGGAACATTTGGTAGGCCTCTTTGCATATCCTTTTATTAATGTACTTAATGCTCTGTTGTAACTTGTTTTGTCTCTTTCTATTAATGTACTTAATGCTCTGTTGTAATTTGTTTTGTCTCCTCCACTGTATTTGAGCCCCTTGAAAGTAAAAATTGTGTCGTAGCTTTGCTTCCCCAGTGCCCGGCATTGCCACATGGTGGGTACTCAGCACATGTTTATTAAGTGACATTGCATTCTACTGCAGAAGGAAGCAAGCTTGAAAGGAACAATGAAACTTCATATTAAATATACAATCAGTGACCTTTAATTCTAGGCACAAATTTTAGCATGAAAAAAATTTGATGGATCTGTGAGTCCTTCACGTGATCTCTCACATACAGTCATCTAAAGTTTTCTGAATTCCTTTTACAAGTATCTTCTGACTCTTATTCTTCCATGCCATCCTACTTGTCACTGCCCTCATCTGAGCCTTGTTCTTGTTCTTCTCTGTGTCCCTTGCATGGACTGTGGAAGCCACCTCAAAAGCCCTCTCTCAAACCCAGTGCTTCTGCTTCTCCACATTGTTGCCATTGTCTCATGAAACTAAGCCAGGCATATCCTTTGGTCTGCACTAGCCGCAGAATGAGGTCTAAGCCTGTGCTTTCCAATATAATAGTCACTAGCCACCTGTGACCTGAGCTCTTAAAATGTGGCTTGTCCAAATTGAGATGTGCTATAAGTGTAAAATCCACACCCTGTTTCAAAGACTTGGTATGAACAAAATGTAAAATAGCTCATTAATACTTTTTATATTGATAACATGTTAAAATAATATGATTTTTAATAATACTAAGTACATTTCTCCTGTTTATTTTTACTTTTTTAATGTGGTTATTAGAAAGTTTGAAATTACAGGTTTAATTCACCTTGTGTTTCTGCTGGCCAGCACTGGTCTAAGCTGTATCATGACAGCTAGAGTTTCTTATAACCTGGACTCAGTTACCTTTTTGGCCTTATCTCCCAGCCCTTCCTGTCCCTCTCAGAATTTCTCATAACCCCCAGACTCACCAGCCCTGTTTATATTTATGGGTTTCAATTTTTTTCACATTCAGTTTCTTCTGTCTGAAATGTCCCTCCTTTTCTTTTTTGGCTGTCAAAAATCCTGCTCAGACTTTTAGGACTGGATTTAATTGTCCTGTGCTGGTGACGTTATGCTGCATTTTTCCTCAAGCAGAATTAGCTACTCCTTCCCATGCAGTGTCTCTCAGCACCTCCATTATTGCACTTGTCTTGTTGTTCTACCATTAGGTGCCTTCATAAGTAGACTCCTCAAGGGAAAAGCTGCAACTTATTTCTCTGATGACCCGAGGGCAATATGTAGTGTGTAGTAACCACTTAATGGATGTTTATTACATGAACTTATGAATTAATTTCATCCTGCCACACACACTGCTGTTTTTATGTACATCAGACTTTGATTATCTTAACCATTGGCCATGGAAAAAATTAGATGCTGAGGTACACCTAGTAGGACTGGACCTTTCAGCCTTAACCTCAATTTCAGGTTTTGTGTTCAATAAAATGGCCTCTTTTTTCTCACTGGGTGGCTTATGATTAAAAAATTATAACTTTGAACTTATAAAATCCATGAATATTGTATAGACTGAAAGTATAAAAGGACAGTATAAATTACTGCTTTTTACCTATCTTGTTTATAGGGATTTCATATAAGATTTTGTTTGATTGAAGATTTTACTTCAAAACAAGTTTGGAAAGCCACGATTTTATTACTAAATTTCATTTACATTTCTATACCAAAGGTTTCATTTTGGTTTTGATGAAATGATTTCTATTATCATATTAGTTCACATAGGGCAAGACTTCTCAACTTTAGTTGCACAAAATTGGGAAGCTTTTCAAAAATAGTAATGCCTAGGCTGCTCCATTCAGGGATCATTGTATAATTGAGCTGAAGAAAGGGGCCCAGGCACCAGTATTTAAGAAAAGCACAAATACCTGTAATAAAATGATTCTCCAGTGCTTAGAAAATCAGGTAGTTAACTATGAAAATACTGAAGTTTTAATTTGCTAATTTTTCTTTCTTTTTGTTAATTATATTGTCATTGTCTTTCAACTATATTGTATTGTCTTTCTTGGGAGTAAAGCTAATGCAATCTAAAGTTTGTGCTATGATTTTGAGACCCCAAACAGCATTTAATAGATGCCATCATCTGTGGACAATTTTCCTAAGGCTTCTGAAATTAAAAATCCCTTTTCTGTCACTCTCCAAAAACCTACATACAGCAGAATTTTAATGTCCCTTTTTGATAGAAATAACTAACACAACCCCTATTTCAGATCATGGAAATGAGGACTGACAAGGGCAGTGGGTTTAAGAAGTTTACACAGGTAGTGGCCTTCCTGGCACCCTTGTTAGCCTGAATAAACAGTACTTCCCTGACAAATCCTCTGTAGCTCTGCCACGTTGATAAAATCTGACATTCTGGTTAATCACTTTTTAATGATATTCTCCTTCTGTTCTTGGTATGTTAGAAACCAGCCCACCTCCCCTTTTTTAGAGTGTGGGAAAGAATTAACTTTAATTTCCTAATTCAGTAAAATGGGCTGATTATGCAGACCTTATTCTTAGGGGGACAGGAAGAAATAACTTAATATCTATATATCAAATACATCTTCATACATTAAAAAATATACAGGGTTATAAAGTACCTTCAGTCCTTTAGAGGAGAAACTCTGGGGTAAATACTGGAGACATTGTGAAAAATTCTATAAATTCTGATGGCAGGTTCCATTTCATTGCTCTGTACTATTAAAAGTCCAGATGTAAATAAGCATAAGTTTTGCAGGTTGTCAATTTGTTACAAACAGCTGCATGTTCTTATTCTTCTAAAGTGTCATCTCTTTCAATGTGGGCTCTTTACGGGGGGAAAAAAAACCTCAGAAAAAAATACACATTTGGGATGAAATCCTTAGGGCAGAAAAAAGAATCAAAACCTATAGTTAACTTGGTTATTTGCAGTGGTGGTATGTCATCCTGTGTGAGACTGACGTCAGGCGGCTTGAATGCAGAGGCAAACTTTGGGAGCGAGCGTGTGTGTGTGTGTGTGTGTGTGTGTGTGTGTGTGTGTCTCAAGAATGTACCTATTTTTAACATGCTGGATCAAGTGTCAGCACTCAGTTGGAGATGAGGAAGGGGTAGAGCCCAACTTGTACAGATTCCTCGGATGGTAAATGGCCCTCTGGCGTGTTTACAATACAGCTGTGCATTCTTAATGACTCTGCTGCTGCCATGTCAGGTAAAGTTTTCTTTGCACGTGATGAATGGCAGATAATTCTTTAGCAGAGAGAACCAAAGGAGCTGGGAGGAGGAAAGGAGAAGGGAAGAGCGGAAAAGAGAGAGAAAAAGAAACACACAGCTCTAGAGGGACATAGCCTGTGCTTTGCAGTTGCTTGTGTGGATAGAAACCAGATGGTAAGCTGGAACACCCGCTTGGCTATCTGAGGAGCCAAACATATGGTTAATGGTCGGGAGAAATAGCTTTCAGAGCCAGGGCTTTGCTGACTGCTTCATATTACAGATTGTTACAGTGTGTCATTACATTGCCAATCTAAGTGCTTAATACCCACTGCGGGCGCTGGGCATACACTTACAAGAAGGACTTTTAGCTCTTTGCTGGCTCTAAACAGAGAAGTGACATCATAGAGAGGCTGAAAATGTCTGGTGTTGGAGGTAGGGAGAGGGATAATTTTGTAGTGGAAACAACACAACTTTTTCTTTCTTTCTTGTTTTTTCCACAAGCCAAACCTTCACTCCCGTGAACTCTACTGTTCTCTGAGAATGTTTTAATACTATATTGGCGCTCTTGCCTGCACCCCCCCCCCACACACACACACGGAAGTTCTAAAACCAAAATTCACAGCCCAGGTCTTGTCCCCCAACTCCAGTGGATTTAACAGGCCCTGTTCACCTGGAAGCCACATCACTGTACTCAGAAGCCCTGCATTTGAAGTTTCTGTTTTGGGGAGCTTTGGGCAACAGCAGGCCTATGTTATCTAAGGAACTGCTGAGCCCATTCATCTGCTTTTCACGGCCCGCTTCCTTTTATTTTTAGCCAAATCCGTCAGGCCTGACAGGCGGGTAATTCGAGCCAGAGAAAGGGCAGAGCTCCAGGTCCTTTCCACAAAGCAATTCTTCTCCTCCCTCCTGGGAGGGCTCCAGACTTGGCCTGCTTCAGGCAGATGGATTTGTTGAGTCATGTGAGATCATTTACACAAAAACACAGTGAGGCAGTGGAAATTAAAAAAAAAAAAAAAGAAAAAAAAGAAAGAAAAAGAGGAGGGTGGGGGAAGAGGAAAGAGGGGAAGCCAGGGGAGTGCGTGCTGCCCTGCTGCTGGGGAGCATAGGAATTTTGCAGTGAGGCAGCTAGACTGAGGAATGCCTAGAGTCATTTGTGTATAAGGTAATGTCTAGTTTACAGAGAGGGCCGGGCCAGGCGAGGACGGCGCCTCCAGCAGCTCGCCTCTATTTAAAAAAATGGGGTGTTGGGAAACTTCTTTAAAAAATTTTTAGAGCAACACCCACCAAACAAAGACCACACTGTTGACAACCTTGGGTTCCAGTAGCAGTAAACTACCAAGGGGCTGGTTTACAGAAAATGAATTTGCTCTGTGATGTCATACAAGTTTGCTTTGTCCTGACGCCAGCATGACACTGAGGCAGCAGGGAAGGGAGAACAGGAAAATTGGAACCGTGCTCTTGGTTAATGGTTTCCAGAGATTATTTAGCAGGACTTGAACGGAGGGAGGAAAATATCGTGGAGAATTGCTGCGAGGTGTACCATAATTGCGGTAGGTAAAAAAAAGTCATTACTATGGTTTTCTTGCTCAAGAAGAATTGAGCAACGACTTCGAAATGCCAAGTAAGGTATTATTTTTCCCTACCACAGTATTTATTTTCCTTTAGCTTAATGGGGCATTTAAAAAAAGCCCGACGCTTACATCATGGCAAACAGTATTAATGTGAGTGAATCAATTTTGTTTACTGTTTATACCACAAGCCTTTAAAACATTCCATTAAAAAATTGTCTCCTGCTCATTCATGAAATTCTTTTTTCCCTTCAAATTCGCTTACATGCATTCGCTTTGCTCAGATGGGGATTTTTTTCCCCCATTTTTGCTGGAGTAAAAGAATTCATAAAAGAATAATGAGTAGATTATTTAAATATACATTCTTAAATGTAATGAAAGTATGCCATGTGGATGAAAGAGATTATTTGGAAACAGGAAGAAAATCTGAACTGGGGAGCATTTCAGAATAGTCACCCTGATTATTTTCGTTATGATGCACTTCTGCAATTCTGCATTTATTTAGAACCCTATTGTGCAGCTAGTTTTTTTAGCCACCCTAGAATGTAGGTCAACATCAACATGGTTCCTCATATTTTGTTGGTATTTTAAAAGCTGAAACATTTTGCAGTTTTTTCCAGACCTAGATATGCTTAGGTTATATAGACAGTTTTTAGTGGCCATAGAACTCCCTGCATAAACTCCTTCTGTTAATAGCCACCACTGAATTTTGATAGTAGGCAGTCAGATCACACCTTGACCTTGAGTAAACATGGCACTGATGATGTTGGTGATAACACAGTCTAACACTGAAGCGGCTCCACTTATTCCCAGGCACTCTGATGATCTCACTCTGCATAAGGTACAGCTTTTACTTTGCTCAAGGAGAGAACTGGTAAATTTTTATGGTTGTTAATTGTTTATATTTTGGGGCCCCAAGTTGCATGATACCACATTATTATAATGTGATTGTGAATTGGCATGATTTTAAGTCTACCTGTATCCTTGAATGTTCCCTCCCTGTCAGGGTTTCCCAGTCTCAGCACTGTTGATGTTTTGGACCAGATAATTTAGTATGGGGGCTGTCCTGTACATGATAGGATCTTCAGTAGCATCATTGGTCTCACCCACTAGATGCCAGTAGCACCCTCTACCCCCACCCCACCCCAGTCATGACAACCAAAAATGTCTACAGCATTGCCAGATGTCCCCTGGGAGGCAAAATCACTCTGGCTCAGAACTTCTGCTCCACATTGCTCATACTCTGGTTTAGAAGCTCATTCTTTACATCGTGAACTGACTGCTCAGTTACTTCTAAGATTGAATTAAAGGATATGAAATAATGTTTTAAGTGGGAATTCCAAGTTAAGTAAAGTTTTCAAAGGTGCAGGCAAGAGTATTCTGATTATTGTTATGCAGAACAGTCTCTCTCTTGGAATTCCAACCTTAGCAGGTGGATCCCCTCAAGACTCCTTTATAGTGAGTTTCCCAGTGCTGTTTAAGAGGAAATGGCCCCACCATCTGAGCCTAGGGAAGTTGACATTAGCAGAAAAGGAACTTCCCGCCAGTCACTTGAGCAGAGAGCTTAGGCCCCCAGGCTCACCGCCTGTATATCCAGCCTCAGAAAGAGGGCGAGGCAGCAGCAACAGTTCTTTTTTGGGAGCACAGCCGACCTCCTCCCCATCCTGGTGGCTGTGGTCTCAGAAGCTGAAACTCTTGTTAATAAGGAATGTGGAGCTTTACACAGCTAAGACAGGCATAAATTTCCTCTGTTTGTTTTGTGAGGACTAGTGGACTAGTGTCAACTGCTGTAATGAGATCAGAGGAGACCCCAGGGTCAGCTGCTGGAGCCGCTTTCTGTGGCTATTCTCTTGGCTGCTTGCTGTCGGAGAATGCAGTGACTCCCTGCAGACCACAGTTGTGATGTGGTAAGGTGGTTGTGCCCTTGTTGCATTTCTTGCCGTCTTTGCTTCTCTCATTTTACTAAAACATTAGTGTGCAGTCATCTAGTTCTAAATCATGGAAAAGTTAATGGAAGGCAGATTCCTTTCCACAGAACAGAGGGCAGGCTTAGTTTGGTGTAGAAAATGAAACCTTGGGAAGGAAAGTGACCTGTTTCTTTGGGGTAACTGCCTGGACCTGCTAGTGATGGCAGAGGGTAGGTTTCTCAAAGCCTGGGCTACCCATAAGCTCTTTCTCACCCAGTAGCACTCTGTAATGAGGATGAGTTAGTGAAAGAGTCACAGCAATTAGCTTAGGCTACAAAGAACATAATTCTAGCTGTAGTCTAAATGACAGCTAGAATTGGCTACATATGGGACCTAAATATGGTAGAATTGCATTTAGGGAACCCAATTCTGGCAGAATGGTATGCTGAACTCATGCAGCCTGGCCTACTTCTGACCACCCACCCCAAAAGGTCCTAAGCTTGGCCTCGTTCTGACCACCCACCCCAAAAAGTCCTAAGGTATATTGGTTAAAATAACCAATATTGGTTAAATATTTTCAAGTACATATGAGCTTTAAAGCAGGACAGGGAAATGCCTAGGTGCCAGAAGACATTGATGCCACTGGCCTTAGAGTGTTTCAGAGCCAGCTATAGGCTCTAGGATCTAGGGGTATGATGTTTATACTTACACAGGAATTGCTTGTGAAAGGGTGGCAAGAAGATTTTCCCCAGTCTGTCTAGGGCTTTAAGTATGTGTGTTGGGGCACAGAACAGGGGGATTAAAACCCAGAACTGTACTGTTAGAATAGCTGTGGGGTCCATAGTTACACTACTACCTGCATGGTGTAACTTCAGCTGTTTTGGTAGAAACTGGCTTGAAAGCATTGAAAGCCCTCACGCCATAGTGGAGGCAAGCACTAGATCCCTGTGGAGAGGTTTAACAACTCAGGACATGGTACTCCCTCAAAAAGAACAAGCTGCACTAAGGAGAAGCTGGTAATAAGAAATACAGAATATGGCCAGATACAGTGGCTCATGCCTGTAATCCCAGCGCTTTGAGAGGCCAACACAGGAGGATCGCTTGAGTCCAGGAGTTCGAAACCAGTCTAAGCAACATAGCAAAACCCTGTCTCTACAAAAGATACAAAAAATTCACTTAGCATGGGTGGCACACACCTGTAGTCCCAGACACTTGGGAAGCTGAGGTGGGACAATCAGTTGACCTGGGAGGTTGAAGCTGCAGTGAGCCAAGATAGTGCCATTGCACTCCAGCCTGGGCGACAGAGTGGGACCCTATCTCCAAAAAAAAAAAAAAAAAGATACGGAATCGAAGCCCCAGAAAAGCAGAGGTTAACAGTGAACCTCTGAGATGCTTTCCAGCAGAGCACGTCAGGCCAGATAGAGTTTTCTTCTGCATATTAATGAAAGTTTCTTCCCAAGAGGAACAAGGCATATAACCCATTCTGGCTTGCTAAGCAGTTTCAGTTGTAAGCATTATCCCCAGTTAAGGTGACAATACTACTTATAGCTTGTCCCCAAGATCTTGAGAATATTTTAATTCCTGAATTGGAAACTTTTTATTGGAGAGATAGCTGGTCCCCTTATCGCTTCTTTAACAGTGCTCCCATTGCAGTGGGTCACTCTGAAGCCACCAGGCTGTCTGTTATTTCACTTTCTCACCAAATCATAGGAAATATATTTGCCTGAATTGTACAGCAAACCCCTGCAAGGGAGAGAGAAGCCAAGATTGTTTGGAGGGCTCTGGGATTCTTTCAGTATAAAATCAAAGAAACCCAGGTAAATCAGACATGGTTAGTAAACATTCGTGCTAGATGAAGATAATTCAGCCTTCTCAATCCATAGTGAACAAATGAATCAAGACTTCCCTGGAACAGCCACTGTGTACTCCCCGTGCAGTGACGTGCACTATTGGCAAACATGAGTTGAGAATGCTAAACTTAGTGTGTGATTCCTTAATTTATTAATAGGACTATGAAATCTCTTGTGTTTAATTTTTTTTCTTCTGAAGTGCATAAAAAGCTGTTGCCAGTAGTACCCAAATAGTGCCTTGCTGACCTAAAAGTATGCCATGCTTCTTAAGAAAAAAAATTCTTTAGTATTTATTCTTAAATTAAGGACTTCTGTAAAATTTAATTTCAAAATACTGTGGTCAAGCAACAAGTACATCTAGATATTGACATTAAAACATTAGAAGAGGAGAGAATGAAAGGAAACAGGCTCAACTGGTGCCAGACTTAAGGGAGATCTTCCCAAACATTATAATTTGGCATATATTGAGTGACTACTATATGTAAGATAGCGGGATAGGTCCTGGGTATTTCAGTACTAGTACAAAATAGACAACATCTATTCTCTTGAAATGCTCAAAACAATTAATCCTCAAAAGACTCTCAAGAGGCGTAAAGAATTTCCCCCAATTTTAGGGATAAAGGAACAGATACTGAGAGAGAGCCAGTAACTAGCCAAAAATCACATTCTACGCAGTGGAATTGTTATTCAGACTGACTTGGCCCCTATCTGTGCTTTGCCCACTCTTCTCTCGGGGCTTTCTGTGGGCAGTGAAGCCCTAGCAGTACAACCCAGAGGGACCAGGAGGCAGGGAGGGAGTTTTCTCCGCCGGAGGTTTACAGGAACAAAGGATCCCCTGACTGACCTGGAAGATGTGCAGAAGAAGAGGCAAACTAGTCAACCAAATCCAACTCCTACAAAATTTCCAAAGTATAAGCATGAGTTTCTACCATTACAATAGCAAATGGTTTTATGCAGTGTCTCAACTCTTTCTTGAGTATCAGAAACTCTAGGTCCATGGGGCTCGTTCCTGCTTTGCTGCGGCTAGAGCTGAGTGGCAGACTCCCCAAATGCTCCATTCCTCACTGTCTTCCCAGACCTGACCTTTCACTCATCTTATTCTTTTTTGACCCCTATAGTAATCTGAATTTGTGACCCCTGGTTTAAATAGTCACTTAAGCAAGGGAAGTGGGCCAGGCCAAGTAACCTCTTGGGGGCTCCTCTGTGTTGTGCCTTTAAATTGAGATAGTCTTTAATCACTGGAAACTGCAATTTACATTTTACAGTGATAGCCTGATTCTAAACATTAGATATCCTGACTTACGACTTGACCAAGTGCAAGAAACCCCTAGCCTGTGTGCCAGAAGTGAGTATGTGAAAGTGACGAGCACTCTACCACTTGCCACCCTTGGCCCTTTCGTGGCCTCTGTTTCTCCCGATCTGGCTCTCAGACCATTTGTGTGTGTGTGTGTGTTACCAACAATGTGTCTCTCTTTTATAATTTATTATCCTCTTGTTTCCTCTTCTTTATCACCATTTCCTATTGAACCACAACTCATATACTAGTTAAAATTTCAGAACACTCATTTTTAAATTACCTAATCTATCGTTGGGGAGGAAGGCCATTGATGATGTTTGACAGGAAGATGCTCTCATCTTTCTGGCTTAGAATGTCTGTTTGCAGTGGTATACTGTGAAGGCAGTGCACAGGGGAGCAATGCCGAATGGCAAATGTTGTCCAGTGTCTTCGAGCAGAACCATGTTATAATGTGTTTACTGCCTCCATGTGGGGGTGGTGAGGACACTGAAGTCGTTGAGAACCACAGCCACACATCTGCTGTAACTTTGAGGATCAAGAGGAACTTGCAGGAAGCTCCTTGGTAAGCCCTACTCTGTTCCTCTTGCTTCTTTAGGAAGCAGGGAGTGAGCCAGCTACTTGGGAAGGAGGTGTGTATGTACTGGGAGAAGGGGGGCAGGAGTCTAGCTTCTTTGCCTTTGGATCTTTTAATCCCAGCACCATTCCTCCTATTTTAGAAGGGAGGGATTAGCCTTTCTGTAATAAAATGGCCTTACTTTTTTTCACTTGAAAGTTTTCAGTTGAAGATTGACAAGACTTAACTTCAAAGCCATGTGAATTACTCTACCCCTTAAAATAGACTAGAGGAAATTAGGGATATTGCTATCAACTGTCCATCTGATTTTCCAAGTTTCTAAGTCCTAGATGCAAGAGCATTTTTTTCTAGACTTCAGAGCCTTTTCAACTTGTATTACTTCACTTACTACTTTTCCAAAAGCTCTTGGGTCTGGCATAGGCCCTTATGCTGCAGCCCTCTGCCTAAGCTGTTGGGTGTGGTAGTGGGAAGGGTAGGGACAATGGTCCATCCCACAGGCTGGCCTCAGGGTGCATTATGTCTAAAAGCTAGTGAGACCTTTAACACTGCGAAGAGTGACCTGCTTGTTCTTGTTGGCCTATCTGTCTCCCACAGGAGTGCCTGACCTACCCAACTTTGAGATATATTACAGAAGGCTTCTAAAATGGACATCATAGAAGGGGGTGGGGGTTGGAGTGGGAAGAAAAGCTTCAACTCACCATATTCCATTCAATATTGGTAGTAAGTATTCGTTGCATTTTCAAGGGCCAAAGCAACACCACACTCATACACACACACACCCCCCCTTGACACTTAAGCTTCTCTTTAAAGAGCATAGGATAAAGATGGCTTATGCTCTTCTCAGCATACCTCTACACCACATGAGCAGTGATCCAGGTGAAATAGGCTTCTCTCCATGGTAGATGGCAGTCGATGGTAAACAAATAGTGGTGAATCAGGTAGGCCTGGTGCTAACTTTTCTCCAACTTCCGTTTGCTGACACCTGAGTATAACCCCAGAGAAACCATAGGATGTGGAATTGTCACCAGGGCCTAAATCTCTGGGTCCTTTCCATAGTGAGGACCTGGTTGGTGAGGGGCACTTGGCCATGTTACCAAACCTATGTCTTTGTTTGCTCACCTACCCTTTGTTTTTCTCCATTTTTTGTATCCTTCGTTTTTTCTTGTCAATTCTCTCTTATTAGACTTACTTTATCTCTGCTTTCTTTTTTTTATTGCATTTTAGGTTTGGGGGTACATGTGAAGAACATGAAAGATTATTGCGGTACACACATGGCAATGTGATTTGCTGCCTTCCTCCCCTTCACCTATATCTGGCACTTCTCCCCATGCTCTCTCTCCCCAATTCCCCACCCCCCACTGTCCCTCCCCTATTTCCCCCTGACAAACCCCAGTGTGTAGTGCTCCCCTCCCTGTGTCCATGTGTTCTCAATGTTCAACACCTGCCTATGAGTGAGAACATGTGGTGTTTGATTTTCTGCTTTTGTGTCAGTTTGCTGAGAATGATGATTTCCAGGTTCATCCATGTCCCTACAAAGGACACAAACTCATCGTTTTTGATGGCTGCATAATATTCCATGGTGTATATGTGCCACATTTTCCCTGTCCAGTCTATCATTGATGGGCATTTGGGTTGGTTCCAGGTCTTTGCTATTATAAACTGTGGTGCAATGAACATTCATGTGCATGTGTCCTTTGAGACGAAGTCTCACTCTGTCACCCAGGCTGCAGTGCAATGGTGCAATCTTGGCCCACTGCAGCCTCCACCTCCTGGGTTCAAACTGTTCTCCTGCCTTAGCCTCCCAAGTAGCTTAGATTACAGGCATACACCACCATGCTCAGCTAATTTTTATATTTTTGGTAGAGAAGAGGTTTCATTCACCATGTTGGCCAGGTGTATCTCGTACTCCTGACCTCAAGTGATCCACCCGCCTCAGCCTCCCAGAGTGCTGGGATTCTGTTAGTTTGGCCCACCTTTCTTCTTTACTCATACTTCTGTCTACCTGGAAAGACAAATTATTAACCTTTTAGAAGTCTAAGATTGACCATTGAACCAACTGTTAGGATCAACTAAGTGCAAGTCATACAGGGGCTTATGAGATTAACTTTTTCAAGGCACCCTTTAAATGTATCTGTGGTTTCATTTTGTTCAGTACTAGAGGAATCCAACTTCTGAAAAAATTAAAGAGAAACATTGAATAATAAACTAAAAAAAAAGAAACCTTGATTCCACCATGATCACTCAGGTATCTTTTTCCCTAATGCTTTATATTTAATATGTAGTCTCCTTTTTTAAGCTGTAGATTTTGCTAAGCTTCTTAAACTGAATTGGCTGCAAAACAACCAGGTTCTCTCAATTTCAAAGGAGATGGAAAGTACTTGATAGAACAAGGCCAGTCTTTTTGGTTGCTGTTCAGAAGTGAACTGACCCAGTTTCCAAAATTGTCATCTGTTTTCTGAGGTGTTTTCTGTAAATGGTGGTCTTGGGTGTGTGTGTCTGTGTGTGTGTCTGTGTGTGTGTGTGTTGTGGGCATGTATTGTGTTTATTTTTTATTTGTGGTCTTTCACATGCTTTAATTCCATAGTGTCTTGAAATGAAGTCACTTCTAGCCCAGGGTCTGTTGCTTGTTACAGCAGAACCAAGAACAATTCTTTTACCTCTCTGAGTCTGGTTTCCAAATTGGGAAAACTACCACCCAGATTGGTATTAGTATAAAATGAGAATGTTAATATAAAAGTGCATTGTACAGTTTGAGGTACTATACAGCTGTATAATATTCTTAATATTTTTTAAAAGATTTACAACCCTGGCATTAAGAGATTTTCCTTTTTAAAAGAACTCCAAAGGCAGCTGCAACAATTATTAACATTGTTTTTAAGACCCCACATCTAAAACCCTGCATCAGCCTAGGCCCTGTGAGTGAGAGCAAAGAAAAAGCTATGGTAATATTTATTTTAAAACGTCCTGTGTGACTAATATTTTCCCTCAAAGGGTTTTTAGCCTGATTTGGTTGTAAAACAACATACATGAAAATAGCATAAGAACAGTCGGGCCGGGGGACAGGAAGGGATCTGTAATCAGTTTAGTGCAAGCTATTTATCCAAGTTCTGAGAGTACAGGGATTGTGGCATGATTGGAGCTGGGTGGGGTTCCTCAGGGAAATTATGTTCAAGAATCCTTGTCTGTTTGTTATTATCTTCTCGTGCCCACCTTTCCTGTGTTGATACCAATGTGTACATAGAAATGGAATTGTGACATGAGGCATCTCTGCTAGGCATTTAGGCAAGCTTTCCAGTTAAGTGCTAGGCTGTAGTTTTTAAATGAATTGATATATACATTGAAAAGGAAACACATGTATAAAGTTCTGTTTTAAAAGTAAGAAATGTATTAGCATCTGTTTCTAGAAATTGAAAGAGTAAAAGTTATATGCATTATTTTTTCAGTCACGTTAAGATCAATTAGAATTAGGTATTGAATTTTATTGACTTTGAGGCCGTGATTACCCAGGCATCATGTACATGTGGTGATGTTTGGATGTATTCATACTACAAAGTTGGAATTCCAGGATCTCTCCATGTTGTACATTATTGTTAAAATATGCTACTGCTGTGACTAAATGTGGTATTTTCTTTGGAATCTGTATTTCAAATAGCCAATGAGTGATTTGCAGCTTTGTCTCCCTATCTTCTGATTTATAAAAGGAATGTAGTAATACTATGTTCACAGAATAGTAATATGCATGGAGTAGGAGTTTATCTTTGAAAATGTAAATTGCAAAATCATTTTCTTAGTGAAAGATGTTAATATGGGGAATACAGCTTTGGGATTCTCCATGCCCTGGACTTATTAGCAGACATGTCATTCTCCAATATAGACAAAGACTGATTACTAAGAACTAAAGATGGTTATGCTGGGCTAGTGGGATTATGAGTACCTTTTTCTTTTCCTATTGAACATATTCTATATTGTTACTATATTATAATTAAAAATAGTCTGTTTTTCATTTTTAAAAGCACTGCAGTTCCAATTAAACCTCCAATTCCATGTATTATGGGAAGGTGCAGATATATAAATCCTTCCTAGATGCAACTTCACACACACACACACACACACACACACACACACACACACACACACACACACAATCTGACCATCAGGAACCTTAAAACGTTTTGCTCTCTTCTCAATTCCACCTGTGAACACCTTTCAGAGGAAAAGCTACAAATCTATTTAAGTGGTTGAAGTTATTTTTTAAAAATATTTTTCCCTAATATTGGACAAATTAAGAACGTTGAAACTGGCCAGGTACGGTGGCTCACACCTATAATCCCCCAGCACTTTGGAAGGCTAAGGCAGGATGATCACTTGAACACAGGAGTTTGAGACCAGCCTGGGAAACATGGAATAACCCTGTCTCTACAAACAATACAAAAATTAGCTGGACATTGTGGTGCATACCTGTAGTCCCAGCTACTCGGGAGGCTGAGGTGGGAGTATCACTGTAGCCCAGAAGGTTGAGGCTGCAGTGAGCCGTGATCATGCCACTACACTTCAACCTGAGCATCAGAATGAGACTCTACGTCAAAAAAATTAAAAATACGAAGAAGAACCCTGAAACTGTACAATGACTGTTTTACTCTACAGTGTAATTCATATGAATCAAAAGCTTCATGTAAAGAATAAATAGCATGAATAAAAACATGGTGGACTCTTTTTCTATTTGGGGGGAATTGGATTGTTTAGTTCATTTGGCCCATGGAAAACTGACCTTCTGAATTCCCTCATGCTACACTGCCTTCCTAGCAACTCTGTGGAAGTTCTAGTTGTTGAGCCGTGGCAGCCCCCATTTGTACGAGTTGCTTTTCAAATTCTCATAGCCACATCTGACCAGTGGCTACCATGTTGGACAGTGCAGACTTGGATCATTGCCATCATGGCAGCAAGTGCCGCTGGACATGGTAGTGTTCTGTGCCTCCCTGAGCACCAGCTGATGGATTTCTTCTTTGTTTATACTCACAGAGCAGCTGCCTGCTTCAGAAAGTGAGGGCTCCAGGAATGAGGAGAATCATCACGAGCTGCCTCGCATTGTGGCATGTCTGATCCCTTGCTCCTGTCCCTGCAGCATGAACAAGGTAAGAGGTACTTTGAGGAATCAGCACTTGTATTTTCTTTATGGTACTATGATTTTCTGGAATACATATGTCGTTCCATGATGTAAAGAGGTTGCGTCTCCTGCCAGCGGCATTCCAGAGTTGAAGAGTTGTGCGATCCCCACAAGCAGGGTCACAGGTGCTGGTGGCTACTCTGTGTAGTCCTCTGGAGGTGTCGTTTATACTTGCCAGAGGCCTCTGAGTGGCTGAAATACTGGGTTTTAGTATAACTGCCTTGGCATGAATACTGGAATATTGAAGCTCTGGGGCTAGATTTCCTGGGACTAAATATCACCTTTTTCAGATGCTAGTGTCAGTGACCCTAGATAAATGGCCTGACTTCTTGGTTACTCAATTTCTCCATCTGTAAAATGCTGATAATAAACCTACCTGACAGGATTCCTGTCAGGTAAGGATGAAATGAGTTACTGTGTGTATCAGTGTGTAATATATAGTGCCTGTCCACATTACAAGCACTTGATAAGTATTTGGTGCTGCTGTTTTTAATGTTGAGGACACCATTATCCCTTAGACATAGTTGCAAGAGAGTATAAGGTGCATCTTTTCCATTTCCAATGGAAAAGGTATAACATTTTGATTTATTCCCTGATTAAATTGGTGATTACCAAATGGGCACTACAGGGATAAATGATGAATACAACTTGAGACATGCCTTCAGCAGGCAGCAGAGTATCTTGGGGAAACATAGTGAGTGTGTTCTAATGAGTTATGTACCAGAAGCTCTGGAGGCACAGAAGAAGGAACATCCAACTCTGAGGAATCTGGGAAGGATGATGTAGAGGAGGCAACATTTGAATAGGATTCTATATGGAAATGGTAATTTCCTGGACAGGGAATATAGGGCAAGACATTCCAGGTAAAGGAATGTATTTAAGCACAAAAGTAAATGAGAAAGTTTGGCGTGCTCAGAGAATAGCAAAAAGTTTGGTATGGCTGGAACAGGGTTTCTCAGCCTTGACACTTGATATTTGGACCAGGTAATTCTTTTCAGTGAGAGACTGTCTTCTGCATTTTAGGATTTTTTGTAGCACCCCCTTGCCTTCATTCTAATTGTAACAACCAAAAATGTCCCTAGATTATTGCCCAATATCCCATGGACAGAATTACCCCTTGGTTGAAAACTACTGTGCTAGTGGAAGGTGATCAGATATAAGCCCAGAGAAGGAGGCAAGGGCCAGATCCTATGAGCCACTGAAGGATTTAAAATGGGAGAGACCTGTTTTGTGGGCCTGTTATATGGATTGTGGTAGAGTTGGATAGCACTACTCGATGGCTTGGTCGTGAAAATAGCATATGGAATCTCTAGACTTTAGAAAGCCCATTTAGCTTGTGGAAATTCTTCTACTAAATGACCCTCTTCCAGTGATTTTTCTCGTGGCCATTTGCTCAGCCTTCTCATGGGCAGGAAGGGCACTGAGTGGCTTCAGTGGTTGTAGAAAGCTGGAAAAGCCCTCTGTGCATTTAGCCTCTTCCCCTAGATGCAAGTTTTGTGAAAGACTGTGGCTGCTTTACACTATCTGAAGAGACCAGCAAAAAAAACAAGCGGTTGTTTTTTGAGGAATTTTCATTTGGCTGAGCTGAGCGAAAGAGAAAGAAACCAGTGCTGAGTTTTCTCGCTTCAGCCTCACCCCAGCTTAAACACTTGGCTTGAAGCTGCCTTTGAGAAGTGAGTTGTTGGAATACTGGAAGGTAGGCATGTGTTCTGCCCCAGGGTCCTGACTGGACGGGAGACTGTCCCCTTGGTTGAAAACTACTGCGCTAGAGGAAGGTGGCCAAATATAAGCCCAGAGAGGGAGACAAGGGCCAGATCTTGTGAGCCACCATAGGGTATCCTCCCATTGGGAAATCCATGGCTGCAAACCTTTTTTAGCTCTTAATATTGGGAGTTTGTTGTATTGAAAAGCTAAGGCAACTCTTGAGAACTCTCTTATCAAATCTCTTATTCAGCAAATGTAGCTTGCTGTGACAGCTCTGCCCTAAGTTTCTCCAGGGCAACCCAACACCTAATGTCATGGATTTACTCTCCATTCACAGCTGGGAACCAGACACCTCAGAAATGTCAAGTGTTTCAGTAGGTGTGTCTGTTGCTTGGGATATTATGTTCTGCCTGAGTGGCTCAGTACATGCTTTATTTTATATTGTTTTAATTGAAAGTAGTGATTAAGCATGATGTGTCACCTTCATGGGTCAGCATTTTCCTTATGGCTTTCTTGGCGTAAGACAAAGAATAGGTCACTCTCTGGGGAGGAAACAGCTCTTCTCAGCATAAACAAAACCAGAGAATCTTCTCTTCAATTATGGTGTTAATTGGAGTGCTAGAAATATTGTCGTGTGACTGACGTTCTAAGTGGATTTGTTCCTAGAAAACTGGAGACATTTGAATTGTGCACTCTCCTCTTCTTTAGACACACACTGTAATACTCTCCTTTCTTCCTAAACCCTAGCTCACCGATGGACACTTCCAATAGGGGGGTGTCTGGACGGAGGGTGGCCACGGCATTCTAGGGTCCTTGTTATTCCTCTGAAGTGCCAGGGCGATGCTGATTGCAGTCAGACATTAACAACTCTCTTTTGAATCCATCAGGGACTATCCCTCTAGAAAACACAGAATCCCTCAACCCCCATGGCACAAGGGGATTAGCAGTTGGCCATACTAATTTAACAGGGCTACCTTGACACTTCATGAGTCGCTGTCCACCAGGTAGGGCCTTCATTCCTCATATTCTTGAACTATCTATGCCAGGATCTGAGGAAATACCACAGAGGGGTGCACTTCTGGTCCTCAGATAGCCATGTTGTTGCATCAGTACTGTTTAAAAAGAGAAACAGAGGGCATTCCTGCACAGAAGCCCATCATGAATCTGCTGTCATCCCTGAGGCCAGTCTACAAGGAATTTGTTAGTGTGCATGGAATATGATAACCGAGTCATAGGTTTACACAGTAGACACCCTCATGTTTATTTATTCACCTTTTAAGTATCGTAAACAGGCATTAATGTTTGTACATTCTGAACCTTAATATTAAAGAAATTGTGGGGCACATATTTTCCCAGAGTATTCATTCTCCCAAACCCTCATGCAGGCTTGAAGACTATCTTTCCAATGTTCATACATTCTTCACAGCTTTTTGCAAGAGCTGACTTTCCAATCTCAAAAACTTCATATTAGAATTTAACTTATTTTTTTTCCCCATTTATTTATTTTATTGCATTTTAGGTTTTGGGGTATATGTGAAGAACATGCAGAATTGTTGCATAGGAACACACATGGCAGTGTGATTTGCTGCCTTCTTCCCCATCACCTACATCAGGCATTTCTCCCCCTGCTATCTCTCCTTATTTTTTGAGAGAGAGAGAGAGAGAGAGAGAGAGAGAGAGAGAGAGAGAGAGAGAGGGTGAGAGTGTCTTTCTCTGTCATTCAGGCTGGAGTGCAATGGCACTATCAGGGCTTACTGCAGCCTCAACCTCCTGCTCTCAAGCAATCCTCCCACCTCAGCCTCCTGAGTAGCTGGGACTACAGGTGTGTGCCACCATCTTTGGCTAATTTTTGTATTTTTTGTAGAGATGGGATTTTGCCATGTTACCTAGGCTGGTCTGGAACTCCTGGACTCAAACAGTCCTCCTGCCTCAACATCCCAAAATGCTGAGATTACACGTGTGAACCACCACACCTGGCCAGAATTTAACTTTTAAATTCTGTCAAAAGTATTTCTACTTTCTTATTTTCTTGGTAATATATATAAATATATATTACATATAGTATATTGTTAATTTTTGCCAGTAAGAAGAATCAATCTTTAGGGTTTTTCTGTGTTACTGCTGCATTATCATGCTACAGAGAAAGGATTTCAGCATGTTACTTAAGCCATAGCCAAATGGGAAGCCAGTTGAACAGGATTCCATAGAGGCGAATTGTGCAGGATGATGTACATTCAGTGCATACCGCTGTGTACATTCACAGAAAACACACTAGCAGGAAAAGTGTCGTTCTCCTCTTGAAAGATCTTTCCTTCTTAGTACCTTGGGATTATGATCCTTTACTCTCTCCCTCGTCGTCATTGTTTTTTATGAAGGCTTGTCACATGCTGTTCTGTGATTTAAATTTATGAGGACACTCCATCGGATTGAAAAATAATTGATTTTTCCATTATTGTACAAAATGACCCTCTCACTTCCCCCATTGTGAAAAAGGATCTTCTTGAGAACTGTTTCTTCCTTGTTATGTTCAAATCAAGCCGGATCTGATTTTTATTGCTTTGGACAGATGCCAAAGCGTCAGATGAAGTAGGGTAGTGCCTCTTATCTCTTTTAGTGGGTGGATGCCACTGTTTTGCTTAATGATCTGGCCAACAGATTTTTTTTTCTTTGAATATTTTCCAGTATTCAGCACCACATCCTACTGTGCCAGGCTTGAAGCAGTTTCACATTTACACGTAGATCAATATCTCTACAGTCAACTAAAAAGTAAAACTGAAATGTAGTTTCTACCTTCATTTGGAGTTTTTCTTACGTTGCACCTTCTTCATACGAAGCTATGAAGTCCAGACTTTATTATCCCTGCCTCCCTCACCCCAAACCTGGCAATATACATAGCTCTAGTTGGTGAAACATCAACTCCCACCCATATTTGTCAAGTGCATGCTATGTGCATGCACTGTGCTTGCAAGAAACACATCAGTGAATATAACAAAGGTCTTTTCTATATAAGACAACTGCTGTTTCTGGCAAAGGTAAGAAGAGTCATCACACCCACCAGTTTAATATTTTAATATAAACCTAACGTGAACACTTTTTTCATTTTAAACCTCTTATACTCAGAGAGCAAGTTAACAGATCTACTGGAGATAGTGTAAGGAATTGGTGAATAATAAACATAAAAGATCTCTCTCTTCTCCTTTACAGGACACCCTCAATGGTTTGTTTCACCAAATGTCCAATCTGTATTTAATAAGCCTCAGCAGTCATTTTTCTGAAGGCATTGGCCAGGTCCTCCTTGTGGCAGAGTTTGAAGAGCTATTGCAAGGTTTAAACTAGTGACATGGAAGAAAATACAACTAAAAATTAAATGATCTAGAATAAAGAAGGTCTTATTAATTTCTAGTGTCAGAAATTATCAAGGAATAGAATGTACTTAACTGTGTAACACCTCAGAACTTCTTTCAATCAAAAGACACTCTAAAACTATTCTAAAAGGCAAAAGACAAACTAAAACTATTCTAAAAGGCAAAAGACAAGCTGGGACAGTATTTACCCATATATGAGAAATAGTTATTAAGAGTTCTTACAAATTAATGTAGATTAATAAGATAAAGATTATTACACTAAGAAAATAGGCAAAAAACAAAAAGGTAGGAGAAACAAAGAAAGAAATATGATCAATAAAATAGAAGAAAAATGTTCAACCTCAACAGTAATCAAAGAAATGCATATTAAAATGTTGAGATAGTATTTTTCACCTATATAATTGATGAAGGTTTGTAACATTTACCCAGTGAAGTTGAGAATAGAAAACATCAGGCTTGCTCATATACAGGTAGTGAAAGAACACCTTTCTTAAGGGGACTTAAATAAGGTGTATCAATACCTAAAAAAAATTGACACACCTTTTGACCCAGCATTTCCATTTCTAAAATGCTACCTTAAAGAGAGCTGCCATGGATGTGTGTAAAAGTTTGACTAAGATATTCATCATAATATTCTTAAAATAGTTCTTTTTGAAGGTAATAACCATGGTACAGCCATACAATAAAAATGCCAAAAAGAGATTGAGGAATACTCAGTGACATAAAAAGATGTTTTAAATAAATTGCGAAGAAGACAAGTTATATAACAGTATGTGCAGTTTGATCATTATTTCATTTTTTAAAAAAGGTACAGTATGTACACAGAATAAAGATTGCTTATACATATCAACATATTGTGAGCATTATCTTTATTTTGCTTGTGTGTTTTAGATTTTCTTTACCGATATGCATTTCTTTCATACTGAAAGCAATATTTTTAAATAAAATACACTGAAATATCTTTGAAATATGAACTTCACTGTATTTTTAAAATATGTGTGATACATGTTCTCACTCATAGGTGAGTGTTGAACAATGAGAACATGTGGACTCAGGGACAGGAGCATCACATACTGGGGGCAGTTGCGGTGGGGCTAGGGGAGGGACAGCAGGGGGTGGGGAAGGTGGGGAGGGATAACATGGAGAGAAATGCCAGATATAGATGAAGGGGGAATAGAGGCAGCAAACCACCTGGTTATGTATGTACCTATGCAACAATCCTGCATGACCTGCACATGTACCTTAGAACCTAAAGTTATGTATATATATACATATGCGTGATAAAAAGACTGGAAGGCTATTGCCCAGAACGTTAACCATGGTTTTCTTAGAGGGTGGAAACATAGGACAAATTTGTTTCTTTAAAAAAAAACACTTTTTGGTATTATCAGCTTTCCTGCAATATTTGTGTATTTTTTTAACAACCAGAAAAGAAATCAAACATTTAGAAAATAAGTATTTTTAGCTGTTTTATATTTGAGGTGCAAATGGATGAAGATATTTAGTGAGCAGATAGAAAATGGAGAGTGATTGGTCAAAACAGAGATTTGGACCTAGGGTCATTCTGCTTGGCACATTATTACCAGGAAGGATTATTTTAATATATTAATGGTCTGGAGGCAGTAGTGAGTGGAGAAATGCTCTGGAAAAAGATGCTATCCTTTGACTTAATGGCTCGATTTTTAAAAACGGACATTACATCCTCTTACTCTGTATTGTGCTATTTCTTCATTTACACGTTCAAAGACACTGCCAGTGTGTACAGGTTTGAACTAGACCAGCGGTTCACAAACTATGGTTTGGGGACCCTTGGGGAGGCGCACCCTTAGACCCTTTCAAGGTGTCTGCCTGCAAGATAAAAGCCATTTTTATAATAGTAAGATACGATTTACCTTTTTGACACTTTCTCTCTTGACTATACACTGTGGTGTTTCAAGAGACTGTGAAATGCAGTGACATCATTTCTGGGATGTGTGCCTGTGTTTTCATATTCCAAAACTTTCTTGGGTTTGACCACTAGTATGGTAAACATTGATAGAAATAACTCACATAAACAAAAGCTCTTTAGGGTCTGTGATAATTTGTGAGCCTGTAAAAGGGCCCTAAGACGAGTTTGGGAACCACTGAGTTAGATTGTGCCTATGTCCTGTATGTGGCAGACGTTCCTCTAAGAAGAATCTGGACCTCAGCCCTAGTCAGTGAGTGCCCTTGGACATTGTAGCACTTCTGTTTTCACATTCTACATTTTTAAGGAATAATTTCCCTTAGCTCTTTTTTAGAAAACTTCATTTTTATAGATTTTGTGAAGCCAAAAAGAAACATTGTTGGACCCAGGCCACTGTAGCCCCTGTGTTACATGTACATTGGGTCCTGTCGAATGTGAGGTGCATGGAAATGTTAAAGGCCAAATTAGACCTACAGACCCTGTCTCCACGTGTCTTGTACTGGGAAATTCAGTGAAGTTTCAGGAGGACAACAGCACTGTAACTGCCTTCTGGGAGGTTTCGGAGTGCAAATTTAAAATATAACTTACCATGTAATTGAATAGAGGGTCAATTTGCATGAAAGAGGGAAGACAAATTTAAAAGAATTAACTGAATATGTTTACACTCATTTGTCTTTAAAATGTGTGCATGCATATTATGTGTGTGTATAAATATGTATAAAACATATACATTGTAGAGGATTGCTTCCCAAGTTAGGTAGGATTATCTCTGTCATGGTCATCTTGACTATGGAGCTACAGTAATGCTTCTCTTTCAGTCCCATCTCATCTCCTCCTTTCTGCCTAACCAGAAATACATTTCTGTTGTTCTCTTTTTGTGAGCATGGCTCACCACTGAATCTCAGAGCAGTGTGTGGTGAAACACTGGCTGGGGCCTCCTTCTCTGAGAAGCAGTCTGTATTAGCTTTTTCTCACACTCCTAATAAAGACATACTGAGACTGGGTAATTTATAAAGAAAAAGAGGTTAAATGGACTCATAGTTATACTTGGCTGAGGAGGCCTCACAAGGTGAGGAAGAGCAAAGTCATATCTTACATGGCAGCAGGCAAGAGAGAGCATATGCAGGAGAACTCCCCTTTATAAACTATCAGATCTCATGAGATTTATTCACTATCACAAGAACAGCATGGGAGACACCTGTCCCCGATTCAGTTACCTCTTACTGGATCCTTCCCATGACACATGGAAATAGTGGGAACTGCAATTTGAAATTTGGGTGGGGATACAGCCAAACCATATCATAGTATTTATCTTCCAGGGCTTATGCTGAAAATCTGAACTTTTTGGTACAGAGCTTGAGCATCAGATGAGTAAGTGTGCTGGAGCACCTCCAAGCTCTAGCCCTGAGACACTGCATCCACTACTGTGGCAATGCCTTGTCTTGAGTGAAGGGGTCATGTGGCCTGATGTAACAGCTCCTGACAATGTCAGAAAAGATGAAGGAGAATCTGAACAGGTAGGAGGTAAATAAAGGCTTCAGAATAGAAAAGCTACACTTTGTGTTTGTATTAAGACCCTAAAGGCCCCAGAGAAGAAAGGATACATTTTGACATGACTGTAATATAATTTCAAATCTGAGCGGCCTAGCTGTGAATCATGATAACCTCTTTGAAATCTGGCTACAGCTGCTGACCATCTGTCAGGTTCTAACTGAGGTCAGAGGAGAGTTGGTGGATGAGTGGCAGACAGCTGAAAGACCACCCGAGGAATCGTAGGGAGTTTCAACATGGCTTTATGGTCTCTCTGGGTGCAAGGGAGCCATGGGCACAAGCAAGCCATGGCCACAAGCCTGGGGGCAAGCCATGGGTACAGTGGGTAATTATACCTTTTACAGACAATAGTGGCTCCAAGTCAAGCATGAGCACACGTAAGTGATTACTTAATGTGCCTCATGTGGAGTGGTTACATAACATGCAGAGTTGTGTGCCTGCGCTCCAAACTCGCTGAGTCGTGCTGGACTGGGTGTCTGCCTCAGCCTGTTCTTGACCATAGCACTTCCATTTTCCTTACACCATCAAACAGGTTTCATTTGTAGGAAAGCACATATTCATTCCCATTTCATTCTTGTTACTGGTACTATCACATACATTGGTTTTGGAATCTTGTTCATCTTCATTTTTTGAGGATTTAAAGAGGAGTGACTAGCATTTTCTTAATTAAAACAGGCTTTGCTTCTCTGTGCCCACTGTCCCAAACCTATGGGCTGCCCTGGGCCTCCTTCATAGGGAGCTTTAATGCATGTTGACTGAACTGGTAGGTTCTAATCCTATATCATGTTGGACTAAGCCCACAACAGCCATTCAGCCTCAGTAAAGAGGCCCTTTGGATACTCAAAGTGTGCTGCTGCCATTTTCTTTGTGACTGTTGGTGGCTGGGTTCCCATAAGAGCGGCCAGGGGATTCTGACCTTTGTGAATCAGGCATAGGAATGCTTCTGTCTTCTTTCTCCAAGTCCTCAACACTTCCCTTTTTCTCTCAATTAGTAGGTCTTAATAGATACAGTTAACATCATTCTACTTAGTTAATTGTTGATTGGAAACACCATTATTTAGGTACTTAGCTAATCTGTGGTTTGTCCATCTTTAGAATATTAACAATTGATTTTTGCCTGATTTTACAAAGGTATCATCTCAGTGGGATTGATATGTATGAAAGGAAATTTATAATGGAAAGATTGCTTCCAATCCAGCTTATTAATTTAAGTACTTAGTACTTTAGATTGGCCTTATTTTCCCTTCCTTTTCATGTTACAGAGGCCTTATAATGTATAACTGTTTGCTGGTATTCTTTCCAGCTTCCATTGTCTTTTGTCTTCGTAAAATAAGCCTAACAATATTGTTTTCTATAAGAGGTTTTCAGAGAACATTATGTTTTTGAACATATATACATCATTGGCTTCATTTTCTAAAAACCTCATACTGTGGGATAAAATTAATAAATGTACTAGATAAAAAAGTAGAGATGCCTATTTAAAATAAATAAATTGTAGAAATTCCTCAGTTACTGTTCAGAATACACGTATTTCTAGCCTAGTAGACATCTAGTAAATGATGTTTACTTTTAAATGCAAACATTTGATTTGACTAATCATAGTTTGTATATTGTTCTGGTTTACTTGGTTTTCTTTTCTGTGTTTTTAATGGAATAGTTTTGTAATTTCTTACCACTCTTAAACTTTAATAAAGTGGCATTAAGGCTAGTCTTAGTTAGATATAAATAAAAGCAATTAATTAAGATAACCAACCCTAGCGAAAGAGGTAAAGGATCATCATATGTTGTAGTGATCAAGGAGCACCTGTTAATTAAAACAATAGGAAAACTGCAATGAGTCATGGAAAAAAAAGTATTGGGTGAAATTAATAATATCTACGTTTCTTGTATTTCTGAAATCCAACGCATAAACAATTTACTGTGATAGCTCTAGGCTGGGATTATAGCATTTGGGATGAGGTCTGATTATAGCTAAAAATAGGCACATGTATTGAAGATCAGAAAGGGAATATTAAACAATTGAAATTTTGTGAAAGACCGATGCTGTTTCATTGTAATAATTTCCCCAAAGGCACATTAGTAATGCTGCTAAATACAGACTTTAATAGACTTTAATAATGTGTACTTTAGAGGCCGGATACACAAAGGAATAATGTATAAAACATTCATTATGAAAAATTGCTACCTTTCTTATTTAATAAGAAATCTGTTTAACAAAACCTATGGCATTGTGTTCCTGGCTATTAGCAGGCTGCAGAATAATTGCTACCCCTGTTTCCTTTTTTTCACCTATTCTAATCAAATTGCAATATTTTCTTATTTGTTGCATGAACAAAATGGGGATTTAAAGTAAAAAAAGTACTTGCCTTGGATGGACCCTTGTTCAGATTGTGACTCATTCTCTCACTACTTTCATAATCTCGGGCATGTTGCCTAACATCAAACTCCGTTTCTTTATTTGCAAACTGACAATTGTTCTACCTGTCTAACAAGGTAGGAATAAGTTAAATGTTGACACAGTGGAGCCCCCACATAATAGACACTCAGCAAATGCTTTCTATTATGATTACTTTCTTCATCTATTTCTCTTTTTATTGCCTGTTTCTTTGAAGGACTGTTGTGGAGGAGCTGGAAGGGGGTTGAGAGTAGGAAAAAGTAATTAAAAAAAAATCTTAAGCAGCTCTGTAGCCAAGCCTTGCATTGGATTTCAATTTGATTTTAATGTGCTGCTGCTGAGAGCCATGCTGTTGAAAAAGAGAGAAGAGTAAGAAGCAGATGCTCTTAGAAGAACAGTGGGGCATTTATCTCTTTTAATGAGATAACATCATTAGAGTGACAAAGTGCAGCGAATCAATACTTGAAATGGACTGGCGCTATCTTCCCAAAGTGCACTGATTGTTACACTTCACAGCCTTAGAATCCGCTGAATCACGAATTCTGTCTTATCTGTTATTAGAGCCACTGGCTTTGATCTCACAGAATAGATCCACACCTTAGGGATCTCCGGAGGAACAGGAAAATGGACTAATAGGATAAATGAGAAAAATCCAAGGTGATTTATAAACTGTAATCAAGGAGCCTCAGAGAAAGGAGGTTAGGCTTGTTTTTTCCTTGAACTTCTTTAAATGGCTACACATCATAACTGCCTTCCCCTCCACCCGCTCTCCTTGCTCTCTGTCTGCTTCTTGGTGTAATGTCAGAAACGCTAATCATGTCAGACTGTGACACTGACAGCCCTGACATTCACAACAAAGAGACAAGAAGGAGAGGAAGAGAGATGGGGGAGGGGGGAGGTGAGGAAAAGCAGCAGGAGAAGTATTTTTTTTTTTAATTGAACATAAAATCCATAGCTGCAGAATCACCCACATTCTGGACACATCATATCCTAGAAAAATCAAGGAAGGCACAAGATGAATTCTGACAGAGATTAAAACTGAGCTGGGGATTTCCCCCCTCTTCTTTTAGATTTCATTGTGTAGTTTATATTAGAATTACTGTGGCTATGATTTCTTCTCATCATGAAAAAAGGCATTTACATTTGTTTTTCCTTTTTTATTACTACTGTTTTTCTCCTTGAAACAAAGCAAAGTTAAACACAGATCTTAGCAGGAAATGTGTGTTGTCAAAGGTTTTCCAATTTATTACCAGATTCCCATAGTTTAATCTGAACAATAGCCACTTCAGGAAAGAAGTCATGGGTGAGGGTTGTTTTCTGACCATGGCAAAGCTGAATGTCATGACAAAGCTGTTCAGTGTCATCCTCAGGCCGCCTTACCCTTGGCTTCTGCGGCACCTGCTTAAAGCTGCTGGATGCAGAAAATGCTGATGTTACCTGTTCCCCAACAGTTCGGAGTAGGCTTCTAAATACCTTTGAGACTTCTGTCTCTCTCAGGCACTTTCTCCATTTGGAATAGTGCTGGTGAATGGTCTGCAATCTCTGTCTTGGGTCAGTCATGACCTGAAAATCGGCTGCCACATCTCACATGTGTTTTGAATCCAGATGCTGTGATCTAAATTGAGCTCTGAGCTCAGGCTGAATCATCCTAGCTTTTCTATAAACATGAGAAGCCAGCTGCCAGCTCGGCTTTTGAGATACTTTGAACTATAACTCTTAAGTTTTAGGGAGGATAGCTATCATTTTACTTTTTCTTCATGTCAAAAAAAAAATCAAAAATAGAAAATGGTATCTAGTATGTATTCCATACTAGTTACCTTGTCATAAAGGAGGGTACGATTTTGTCCATATTTGAACAGAAGGTATTCTACACCTAGTGACTTCTCTTCAGATTGATTATAAAAATATTGAGAATTTTGAAAAAGGCTGAGAACTCATTTTACAATGTTCTCATCCTTAGTACCCAAGTAAAATTTTACGTACTTGGGCCACTTGAGAGAAATGATTTGCTTAATTTCAAAAAAAAAAAGAAAAAATTAAATGGATTATATAGCGTAATTGAAGCTTTAGCCATTTTGATGTTGTGGCTTATTTAATATTCTTGAGGAAATCCTACTTCCATTGACAGAAAAGAGTAAATTTACCCCCTGTGGAGGATTTGAGAGAATTTACCCAAAAATATCTTCCTGTAAATTCAAATTTTCTTTGAAGTTTTTTTATCCTAAAATTTTCATAGATGTTATTTACATTGTTCCCTGTGATGTGTGATAGGTCCATGTTTGTTTTCATGTAAAATAACTTAAAAATTACTTGCCAGTTAAATTAGGTCCTATAATAGGTAATGCCAGCTGGTATAACAGGTAAGTCCTCAAAATTCAATGGTGTGACAAAACAAGTTTCCTTTCTTGCTCAGCTCTCAGCCCAGTGGAAGTTTTTCTGACCAGTAAAGTGCTTTTATTGAGAGGTGATTCAGGAATCCTGAACTTGGGCACCTTCTGTCTTCTGGCCTTACCATCTGTTTCATCTGCTCAGGCCACTGTAACAAAGTACGACAGACTAGGTGGCTTCAACAACAGAAGTGTGTGATCACACCATTCTGCAAACTAGGAGTCCAAGATCAAGGTGTCAGGAGGGTTGGTTTCTTCCTCAGACCATGAGGCAATGATCTGTTCCAGGCCTCGATCCTTGGCTTGTAGGATGGCCACCTTTTCCCGAGACTCTTCACATCATCTTTCCTCTTTTCCTGTCTATATCCAAATTCCCCCTTTTTATGAGGACACCAGTCATATTGGATTAGGGGCACACTCTATTCCAATATGACTTCATCTTGACTAATTATATCTGTAATGGTCCTGTTTTCAAATAAGGTCACTTTCTGAGGTACTGGGGGCCAGGACTTCACCATGTGAATTTTGCGGGGACATAATTCATCCTGTAATACCATCTTGCAATTGTCTGCCCCTCACTTCTTGATCATAGTCACCTTGAAGTAAAGCACCATCTTTTCTCATATTCCTTTGTTGAGCAGTAGTTACATGGCTGCACCTGGATGTGAGGTGACCTGGGAAATGTAGTCTCGTGCTGACTCGTTGTTGTGCTAGATGGCCACATGCACACACACGAGCCACCTCATCTTTCTCGGAATGTGTATCAAACTCTCCTGTATTGTCCAGTGCTTCTGAGCATACCTGTCGGAGAGCTCTCAAAGAGGTAATCAGTGTTCAAGTTTGAGAATCCTATTCTAGCATGGCTAGGAATGCTTTTCAGCTAACACCCCAAGGATTTATATGTAAATGAATGCCTAAGGTTGCTTACTGTTTTCTTAAGAATCTAATAGATTCTCAAGGGAATTTTACTTACACTAGGGGTAATCATTTTTTCTCCTTATGAAACTAGTGAAATCCAAATGAATGATTGAAGTTTAACTCTCAGCCAAAAATTTAGCTTGTGTTTAGAGTGATTTTCTACAATACAGTAACTTTTTGTTACATGTTCCACTATTAGTGAAAAATAGTATATTTCCAAGAAGGAGGACAGGATATTGTGAGTGCAGAAGATAATTATATAACTTGCTTTGCTTATATCTCAAATGGCTAAACTTTAGTATTTAAAGAAGTCTTACCTCTCCTATCAAGTTAGTCATTATTTTGAAGGTTTAACGTGGGTTTTATAGGTGACTAATTACTTGGTATGTTCCTTTTCAATTATAATAAGAAGTCATGAATTCTCTACATTTAGAACTGTTAAAAATTATTTAGATTTACCTGTTGAGTAGGTTTATTCTTAAAAAAAAAGGAATTGGAAAAAAATTTCTACCGTTAATTTTTGGTCTCTCCAAAAAATTTGTAAGACATCTCCCATGAAAAAGAGAGTGATAGCAATTTGAAAAGGATAAGTAGATGCAGTCTGAAAATACTTGGTAGGTAGTATGAAAGCACATTAACACTGAACCATATTATTTAATGTAACATTTTAGTCATTAAGAAACCACTATGTTGCTGTCTTATTATTCTGTTACTTTAAAACACAGTTTTTATCTAAAGACTTAAAACCCACCAACAGTATTGTACATTTCCTTTGGGTCAAAAAACTGACAGTGGTACTTTAGCAAAGCTAGTCGTTTGAACAGTGGCCTTATTTATAATATTATAGTTTTTAATATATCAAAATCTTAGCAAGTATTTGAGTCATTTTAAGAATGAATTAAATCCTTTTTCATATGAATGTTATGAATTCAGATTTTGGAGAAGGGTCCAGGATGAAATTTGTCCTTTGTAGATATTTGATAAATAATCATTATTTTAAGTATTACCATTTTATTGAATGCCTAATGTTTGCCAGGTATAGCATTAGCTCCTTTACAGAAGACTATATTATTGCTAATTTTCACAGCCAATTTGCACAGTCAGTGGTATTATTCTCACTTTACAGCTGGGGAAACGCAGAGGCCCTTAAGTAATGAGCCCAATAATCACGTCTAGATAGGCAGATCCAGTATTTGAATTTGGATCTTAGTGACTTCAAAATCCATTCACATTTCCATTCTGTCACATTGGAATGTCCTAAGAATATTTGTTGAATTCAATTAGAAATATAGTGAATAAATTTGCAATAAACTAAACACAAATGCAGAATCGCAGAATGAATGCTTTAGTTCTTAAAAGAATGAGCCATTTGCAAGTGTACAAATGAATGCAGTAGTTGAAAATTAGTTCTGTCTAATCATTAAAGCAGATCTCTAGGACTTTTACTTGGTAGCACTTTAGTAGACAGCCACTTCCTTAAATACATGAGCAGTCTTTGATTCAGAATAGTTCTTAAATATCCATTATGTGACCAAATTAGAGTTCTTTAGAACTCTAAGAGTTCCTTAAAACTGGTTTCTACTCACACCCTCACACTTGCCCTCCTTTCTGAATGTGGCCAGGTTATGCAGGTTTTCTTGAGTCATGGGTGGGCCTGGCCTGAGAGCAAGATGAAGAAAACCAATGAGAATCTCAACTAGAACCCTAAAATGAAAGAAAGCTCTTCTCTCTAAACACTTCACCTTTTCTCCTTTCCTAGGAAGACAAAAGGCCTGATTTGTAATGGTTCAGAGTTACTGTCTGCATTGTTTTCAGTTTCATCCAGTTTAGTCTGCTCGTAGTTTCTGCTGAGCTGCTATGGCCAAGCCACATCCCCCACTTGGAACTTGGTGTCTCCATATGTAAAACGAAGCAGTGGGATTAGATCAGAGTTGTTGATCTGGTGTCTTAGCCTAGGTTGGCTTCAGGGGGTATCTCTAAAATGCTGAGAAGTGAATACAATATTTGGCATGCATATACATTTTTCTGGAGAGAGAATGGTTGATAGCTCACATTAGATTCACCAAGGGGCTTCAGCTTACAAAGAAATTAGTGGTCCAGATTATCTTTGAAGTCTGTAGGGACTCTAAGCATTCTAGTTTTCTATAAATTTTATCATACACAGACTATCACAGGCAAGATAATTGAGAAAATAAATGCATTTTATTTCCTTTCTACAGTGTGACATGTAAGGGAAACTTGGAGTGTTTTTACTATAGACAACTGCTTCCCTGTTCCCTAAGATGAGCACTCTGGAATGTTTGTGGATAGTGACAAAATTCCGTTATTAGCAGAAGAGCAGAAACAGTAAATCAATTAGAAGTGATTCACATTTTGGTGATGAATGAACATTTTTTCAGGCCTAAATATTTCTTACAGTTGCCTACAATGGTAGCTTAAAGAGTCATTTAAAATAGCACTTTCCTATTTGGAATCTCAGACACTTGGAACGTTAGTGCCTTAAAATGCTCAGAGTTAATAGACCAATTTTTACCCCAAAGAAGCAGAGGCCTCAGCGGGAAGGTGATAACCTTTGGTTCTTCGCTGCTGTAGCCTCAGTGTGGCGAGCATGTTGTCCTGCCAGAGAGGCTTCTCATATGTATCATGGCTCAGCAGATTAACCAACCCGAATCAAGATCCTTATTGCTCAGCAAATAAACAGATGAAAGAATAAAGAGAAACACAGGCCGGGCGCGGTGGCTCAAGCCTGTAATCCCAGCACTTTGGGAGGCCGAGGCGGGTGGATCACGAGGTCAAGAGATTGAGACCATCCTGGTCAACATGGTGAAACCCCGTCTCTACTAAAAATACAAAAAATTAGCTGGGCATGGTGGTGCGTGCCTGTAATCCCAGCTACTCAGGAGGCTGAGGCAGGAGAATTGCCTGAACCCAGGAGGCGGAGGTTGCAGTGAGCCAAGATCGCGCCATTGCACTCCAACCTGGGTAACATGAGTGAAACTCCGTTTCAAAAAAAAAAAAAGAGAAACACTTGAGCACCTCCTTCTTCTGGTAGGGAAGAGAAAGAAGTAAGTAGCATCCCCTGTCCAACTATTGAATTTGAAGCCAAAGGAAACCTTCTCTTGAAGTGTTAACTTGCACATTCACTATATTAAAACAACATTTTATTACTCTCAGTAAATCCTAGTTCAATTCAAGCAAAGACTGTCTCTTAGATGTTTAGATATGCCTTTTAAAGTTAGTGATCTTTACCTGCATTGTTGCTTCTCTCCAAAAAATAAATATGTTTCTTTTTTTTTTTTTTTGGTGAATTTTAAGAAGTTGTTTTTAGACCAAATATAAATATACAATATAAATTTCTATATGTGTGTGTTTTGCAGCCATTTACTCTCTCAGTTTCTGTTTAAATTTTAAGCATTTTGACTCTAGGAAAACGTTGTAAAAAGAGAGAAATCATGGTAAGCTGCAATAATATTATTTGTCTTCAAAGTTGCTATGTATAATTCACTATTAAGATTTTTTTCTACAGGGTATGCTCACAGTTTAAAGTCAAGAGGAAGCAAAATATTCAGAGCTAGCCTTTGGAAACTGATGTTATTTTTTATTTTTTAAACCAATGCTAAAAACATAAATACTCAGAGAGTCCCCTTTTGCGTTATCTTTTTTCATTTTAGGGCCACCACACCTTATTACTAAATTGGTAGTATGAAGCAACTATTAAGATGTCCAATTTTCCAATAGGAGCAGAAAAAATAAGTAAAAAATATTACTGGCTATATTCTTTTACTCAGTTTACTAGAATAAGTTTACAAATGATCAGTCTCTTTTAGTCATGAATGAGTACACAATATGGCACACAATTTTGTACCATGTATACTTATATATGCATTTTTTCTTTATGTGTGTGTGTGTGTGTATGTGTGTGTGTGTGTATTTTAATAGATATGAATAAATCAGTTCCCAAGTACCAAATAATGATCACCCTCAAAATTTGAATTTCAAGAAACAGTGGCAGAAAATATCATTTGAAACTGAAACTACCTCAGATCAACATAAAAATGGTGAAATTAGCTATGTATAAAATTCCCGTAAGTTAATCCACACTTAAACAAATTCATGATGTGTCTACTGACATCCTATCAGGGAAAAAAGGTATCTCAAAATAAATGTAGGTAATGTTAATTAGACTTCACTTTTTAGAAATTAGAACACATTAATATCAAAAGCAGACAGGTGGCTGCTGGTTTGTATGACAGTCACCGAAAGGAGTTGGGCCTGAAAGTTTTAGGGATGTTCCTGATTCTGACAGCCCACTGGCAGCCATGTGTCACCAGTGCATTTTAAGTCTTTACGCTTGATGACATCAACCTAGAACCACTGGGCTCCCTTGCCAGCACCTTCTGAACTTTGTGATTTTCCCCATACTGAGACCCCTGGCCTCAGCACTGGGGTACTCGTGCTCTACTGGGAGCTTTGCTGCTCCTCTTACTACGTGACCTCAGCAGAGTCCCTCTGCCTTTCTAGGCCACAGCCTCTAGCTAAAATGTACATAGAAAGTACTCACATCAAAGATCATTTGTGAGAGTTAAATGAAACCACCAATGTAAAAGTGCCTACAACAGATCCTGGCCCATAGAAGGTGCTCAGAAAATGTTTTATTTATTTATTTTTTAAAGAATAATCTGTTCCCAAGCCTCTGCTCTTCCGGGAAATTGTGTTTCTCAGATTGCTTGGTAAGCATTTCAATTGGTCTGTCAGTCTGGCTTTTATGAGTTTGGGTGGAATGACCCATCTCTGTGAACAGATCCAGTTGATTTTTTTGTCGTGCAAAGCAGAGTCCTCAGTGGGCCTGTCCTCCTGGTGACCCATCACACAGTAGGAGTAACCGCAGAGAAGAGCCAACCAAAGGCCTCAGCTGGCTCACCCTGCTTCATGACTGCACAGTGATGTCAGTCCTTGTCAGAGTTTTATACATTGGACTGAAAAGTTGTTTTGTTTCTTTCTTAAACAAGACAATTAAACTAAATGTATTCATGTACTATAGCAAATGAGAGAAATAGGAATCTCACAATATATTTTTTAGATGCTGTTACCCTGGTTTATTTTTACTTTGACAGATACTTCCGTTTAGGGGGTGCTTTCCACAGATAGATTCTGTTGTGCAATAGAATATTTGGTACATATTGCCTCTAGGTTTCCTCCAGATCTGTCAGGTGGCCCCACCCAAGCCTCTCATTATTGCCATGTTCTCAATAAGACACTAGAGTTATTTCTTTAGTAGATGTTCTTAGTTTCCCTCAGGAGGTATTTTTTTGGCAGAATTTGTAAATGTTTTTATAGGGCATCATGCTTAATATAGAGGAGGACCAATTATGTATATGCAGCAGACTCAAATTAAAAGTGGCATAATTGCAATTATTCATTGCTTTTGATTTCACACTTAATTAGCCCTCTGAAGTGAACAAGCCCTTAGTGGTTAAGAATTTGCACTCTGAGAGTTATCAGACCTGGGTTCAAATTCCAGCTCTGACACAGAGGAGTTGTGGGACTTTGGACAAGCTCCCTAACCTTTTCTTAAACCTATCATCTGTAAAATACTGACAGAAATGCCCACCTTCCAGAGCTCTTTAGAGGATTATGTTACATGATGCACATGAAGCACTTAACACTCAGCACCTGCTGAGAGCACTTGGTAAATGTTAGCCATTGTCATGGGGGCAGGGGAGAGGCACAAGGACCGAGTTCTCGAAAAGTGACTTCTCCGGTTTAATTTAATATGTACTTGGGATTTCACATTTGCCTGCTTATTTCATGACAACCTTGAAAGGAATGGACTAATTTGGGCCAAATTTGATAAAACTGTGTTGTAAATTTCTAATGAGAATACCACCTGAAAACACTGACAGTCATTTGTAACTTCTTACAGCCACCGCACTAAAAAAAAAAAAAAAAAAAAAAGAGCTAATGTTTATTGATAGCAAGGTACATCTTGAGAGTGACTTCAAAAGTTATAGTAACCTTGATTATATTTTGGGGAATATAAGAACTTTGAAAAGAACTTTGAGGGGTTTGGAAAACACTGTAAATGTAAGCTGCCTCATTGGATATTACTCTAGTGTTGTAAGAGTGGTTTGATTTAGGGCTATTTGGGTTTGATTTGGTTTCTTGAGTGGAACATTTTTTGTGTGTGTCTCCCTCTATTTTTATTAATTCCAGGGCCGAGTCAGTGGTGAGTCCAGTAGTTGAATTAATATGGAAATCAAACTGTAAGCTCATCCTTAGAATTACATCCATTATATAACACAGAAATGGGCTAAAACAGAAAATTACAGTACTGTTTTTCTTTCTGCTTTAAATATGGTAGAAGATCAGTCTCTTTGAGTGTACATGCTGCAAAAAAAAGAAAAAAAAAAGAAAAGTAGCTCATTAATACACTGATTTTAAAAGGGGAAAAGAATGTGTGTTCTTATTCTGTGTTGCTGTCCAAGCATCAGTAACACTAAGCTGGCTGCCAGAGTGAACAAGAATCAACCACATTTGTGTAATTATCCTAAAAATTACATGCTATCTGCATTTTTAATTGAGCCACACATTGCACAGAATTAGACACAGCATTTGCTCTCTGGGAGTTTACAGTGTAAGACAGAAGATACTAATATGTGTAGACATGAAGGTCAGTTGAATTTAACATTTTATAAACATGGTTGATTCTATTTTATGCCTTTCTAGCCTTCCCCAACCCTAATAACCCTTTATTAGGTGTCATTTCATCCACAGGTAATTTTCTTTCTAATCCAAATAATTTTCTTAACTATGAAAATAATGTATGTTAATTTTAGAAAAATTGGAAAGTAAAGTAGAAAGAAAAAACAAAAATCGGGTATAATCCCACAACCACAGAAAAGATCATGTTATATTTTAGTGATATCTTTAATACATTGTCTTAAATGTATCTATATATTTTACATAATTGGGATCTATAAATGCAGTTTTGCCCTGTGCTTTTTTCCCTAATAATATCTTTGCATGTTTTCATATTAAGAATTTTTTTAAAACACCATTTTAGTGGTTTTATAATATTAGGATAATTGAAAAGTTGAGAATCTAGCTTTTGCTCCCCTGAAACAGACATTTAATGTGTAAAAAGTCAAAAGATCATTCCAGCTGTTCACCAGTCCATCCAGACCTGTTTCGGAGACAGAGCTATTGTTCACCTAAAGTGGAAGCTCACCCAGCTCTGCATATTTCCTCAGGCTGAGTGGCTATTCCATGTCTGTCTCCCCCCATTGACTTATCAGGCTCCATGCACACATGCACATTTGTTTATAGCAGTCTTCCTGATATGCAGCCACTGCGTGGGTTTTGGAAAATTGCCCAGCTGCATACCATTCATACCAGCTGACGTTCAGCTTCTGGTAGCTAAACAGGTACTCTTAACTCCTTCAGTCTCTAAAGAACTCTCTCTACAGTGCCGCAGGCCATGGAGCTAACATACTAATCCTCTGAGGGTTTCTATTCATGCACACAAATGAAAAGAGGGGTAGTGGCGCAAGTATTGTGAGAGGTAACTGGTAAAAATCACCGACCCTCTATTTGCCACCCCCTTAGCCATACCACAAGCAACTGTTTGCCTTCGCACTGCTTCAAGCTTAAAGTGATGTTTTCTGAAGCACTTGGAAAGTAGGTAGAGTCTGCAGAGGCTTCCCAGGAGTGACAGAGACCATCCTTGGCCTCCTAGAAAATGGGTGTGCCCCTGGGCTGGGGCTCATCCCTTGTGTTAGGAAGAGTTGCCTCATCATCCCTGAAGCCATTTCTTTCATGAAACTTCATCTGGTCCTTCACTTCCTCCAGGAGCCTGGTTATATATTCTTACCACTTCTGTTTCTTGTGAAGCATCAGAGTAAAAAGTTCAGTCTGGGCGAGTGGCCGGAAAGGAGCAGTGAAGGGGTAGGGGGAGGAAGGTTAGGCAGAGAGGTGAGTGAGATTACAGCAACTATTGGTAAGATTCAGAATCTTTCTGTTACTTCTGCCAACTCTTACTTTTTTTTTTTTTATCCAAAAGTGATTTTTACTCTATTTCATCAATCTTCCTGGTATGCAGGAATCTGAGAGGAAGTATTCACAATAATAGCACGCGGAAGGAGGACCCTAGATAAAGAGGAGAGGTTAAAATGACATTTACTGTAGTTACAAATATCTCCACTGAGCATGTTTCAGTAGTTAATCAGAGCTTTCTTGCCTGGCACTTTTTTAAATGATATCATTATCTGGCTTGCTATTTCAGCAGTTCCAGGAATACCTTGCCTATGGGTCAGGGTACTTGGTTTCACATAAACAACTCATAAGAGCCCTTTATAATTTCAGAAAGACAGGCAAGAGAATAAATACCTATAGAAGTTATGTGAACAAAAAATAAATTGGCAACATTCCTCACTGTCTAACATAGGCACTGAGAAAAGGCATTCTTTGCCACCTCTCATGGTTAAATGTCTTTTATTATTTCCCTTCAGACCACACTGAATTTAGTTCCCTGGTAGACTAAGGCACCTTTGAAATTCCAGTGGGAGATCATGAGGTACATGCCTAATTGCTTCATGGATAATATGAAGTCTTGGAATGAAATCCAGACATCATTCATTAACTAACTCAGCTTAGTAAACCTTGACAGCTAACAGAACCCAGTCAAACATCCTTGATTACCAGCAGCTCACAGAGCCCAGGGAGTAGATCAGGAAGAATGGTAGAGTAGGATGAGTTATCCCAATAACATCAGCTTCATATGTTTGAACTTCTCTTCCTGAAATGCAGGTGACAGAAGTAGATTTGCCAAATGATTTTCCTGCTTTCACTGGTGGCAGTAGGAACAAATAAATGACCTCTAAATTGGGTTACTATTCCCAGTTATTGAGAATGATAATCAGTTTTTGTTAACACTTTTTTCTGGCGTAACTCTATGCTAGATAATAAGGGAATAAATGTTATTAGGCATGTTTGAATTTCACACATCATGCTTCTCACAGCAGGAACCTACAGTCAACAGTTCACTGAGTGTGTGGTATGTATGGACGTTTGGTCAAGGCATAAACTCAGTTACTATCTGCTGCAAAATCAGCGTAAACATAATGATAAATTTGGTTGATTGATTTGCTTTCTGCTCCATACAATAAACCAGGTAATGTCTCTGAAAGCAAATACATTCTAAGTCTTACATAAATATCAGTCATTATTATTTCAGTAAATAGTCTCACACTTAGGAGGTAAAGGTTGGTCTGAATTAGTAAAGAAGCCTTCCTTGCACACACACAATACACATCTCTCACATTCCAGCTGTGATTTTAACTGAATGCCAGCATTTGAGAGGGAATGAGGGGATTTTCACTTTGTTTTACAAAAATGAAAACATTGTATGGAGTGTTCTCAAAATATTAGTGCAGTTTTAAGTTCAAAATTTCAAAAGTATAATTGCTATACCCAGGTAACAAACCTGCACGTGTGTCTCCTGAATCTAAAATGAAAACGGGAATTATTTTTAAAAGAATTGTTATTGCCGTAAACTCACGAAAGAACTTTACGTAGCTTGTCCTGCTGTTGCTGAGTTGAGGAAAGGCAAGAGAGAAGATCCGCATGTGTGAGTTATAGCCTCTTGCCTGGTAGTGATTTAGATCATATTATTTAAAAGCAAAGGATTCTTGGCCTTGTGCATGGAAAATTACATGTTCATTTGCCTGAGTGTTGGACCTATCACTTATTTACCTCGTGAATTAATACAAAATGAATCTCACTGTTTCATGGAACCAATATTTAATTGAAGACTGTGATGTGCCAAGCACCATGTTGGCCACTGGAACAAGGTGAGAGTGAGACCACACTCATGAGGTCTCCAGTGGAAGATCAGTCCTTAAGCCCATAATCTAAGCCTCAGTGAGCACTGCTAAGAGAAACCTGTCCTGATCCTTGAGGGCACACAGAGGGGAAAGCAGTTCTGCCTGGATGAGGTAGGAAATCCTTGACAGAGAATGTGATATTTGAGCTGCAACTTCAAGAATATGGAAGGGTTTTCTGAGCAGAGAAAAAGATGAATGACATTCCAGATAGAAGGAACAGTATGTGACAGTCCCGAAGGAAAAAAACACACCACATGTTCAGGGATTGACAAGATGTTCCCATTTTTAATTTACTTGAGAGAGAGAGAGAAAAGGTGTCTTTGATTCAGAGATGAACATGTCAGTAAGAATTACATAGCAATGGCGATTAAGAATTATATATCTGTGCATCCGAGGGTTACTATCAGCATCAGCCAAAACCCTCATGAGTCAGTCAACATGTCTATAGCATCTACCATGCTATCATGCTCCAGCCCAGAAGTGAGAGGTTCAAAGGATGATTGGTTGTTTTGAAAAGAGCTTCTGAGATTGATGAGTGATAGTCAGGAGCTTCATCCTGGAGAGGCCAATTGCAAGGCTAGTGAGTCCTGCCTATGAATCTATAACCATCCTAAATCAGTTGTAATCCTTCAGGGCTCAGACTTGTAGAGTCAGAGAGACCTAGGTACAAGTTCTGGTTCTTCTGCCATTGGCTCAGTATGGGAGTTGGGGTAAGTTTCTTTCCTTTCTTAAAAGAAAAAAAAAATAGCAAGCCTGGGCAACAACCTGAGGCTCTGTGTCTACAATCAATCAATCACTCAGTAGCCAGGCATGGTGGTGCCATAACTGTAGTCCCAGCTACTCAAGAGGCTGAGGTTAGAGGATTGCTTGAGCCCAGGAGATAGAGGTTGCAGTGAGCTATGATTGTGCCACTGTAGTTGTAGCTTGCTGCACTGTGGTTTGGCCAACAGATTAAGACTTTGTCTATTAAATAAAATAATAAAACTTAAGCATGTAATATTATATAGCTATACTATACAAATGATTTTATATAGGTGCATAAATGTGATAATAGCATATATACTTTTTGGTTCCCCAATTTAAAAAAAAAAATCCTCTTTTGTGTGGATTACTGTCCTCCTCTTTTCCCCCTCACCCATTTTAACTGTTCACATAGCCTTCCATGTTTTCCCCCATTTATTTAAATGTACAATCATACACAGAGAGAAAGAGAGAGCACACAGTGGGAGTGAAGGGATTGTCATTATGTTTTTAAAAAATGAAAACATGTTATACAGAGTGTTCTCAAAGTGTTAATGCATTAAATCCACAAGATACCACCTTACCCCAGCCAGAATGGCTATTATGAAAAAGTCAAAAAACAATAGATGTTGGTGTGCATGTAGTGGAAAGGGAACACTCACACACTGCTGATGAGAATTTAAATTGGTACAACCATGGTGGAAAACAATATCGAGATTTCTCAAAGAACTAAAAGTAGATCTACCATTCAGTCCAGCAGTCACGTTACTGGGTATCTATCCAAAGGAGAAGTCATTATATAAAAAAGACACCTGCATATGTGTTTTTACTGCAGCATAATTCATAATTGCAAAGATATGGGTTCTGCCTAAATGCCCATCAAATGATGAGTGGATAAAACACGTGGGGGTGGAGGTGTGTGTGTAATACACACAATTCCTTTTCATTCTTTTTTATGGCTGAGTAGTGTTCCATGGTGTGTAAATAGAATGCATTCCATTCCATTGGACTGGTGTGTGTATTCCATACCACACATTCCATTCACACAGTATGGAATATTACTCATCCATGAAAAAGAATGAAATGATGTATTTTGCAGTAACTTGGATGGAACTGGAGGCCATTATTCTAAGTGAAGTACTTCAGAAATTGAAAGCTAAATACCACATGTTCTCACTTTTAAGCGGGAGCTAAGCTGTGGGTACACAAAGGCATACAGAGTGGTATAATGGACGCTGGAGACTCAAGAGGGGGAAGTCAAGAGGGGGTTGAGGCATGAAAAACTACCTACTGAGTATAGTGTACTCTACTTGGGTGACAGGTACACTAAGGTCCCAGACCTTTACCACTATACAGTTCGTTCATGGAACCAAAAGCACTAGTACTCCTAAAGCTATTGAAAATTAAAAAAAAAAAAATTAAGTATTAGTGCAGTTTTAAGTTCATAATTTCAGAGGTAGTGCTACAGACTTAAAATAGAGACATTTAAATATTTAGCTATATATATTTCTTTTATACTTAACTTTAGACTTTTTAATAATAAATTTTAATTTTTTGTCCATAATAGTTTTTATACTGATTTTTTTATTGCATTTTAGGTTTTGGGGTACATGTGAAGAACATGCAAGATTGTTGCATAGGTACACACATGGCAGTGTGATTTGCGGCCTTCCTCCCCTTCACCTATATCTGGCATTTCTCCCCATGCTATCTCTCCCCACCTCCCCACCCACCATCCCTCCCCCATTTCCCCTCAACAGACCCCAGTGTGTAGTGCTCCCCTCCCTGTGTCCATGTGTTCTCATTGTTCAATACCCGCCTATGAGTGAGAACATGTGGAGTACCATCAATATTTTTAAATGTCAAAATTTTTAACTTTTCATATATTGTTTCTTGAAAGTATATAGCATTTATACTTCTGAAATTATTAAAGTTTAAAACTAAGACTTTTAGAACTCCCTGTTAAACAATCTTTTTTTATAAAGGCTTTCTCTTCTCAGAAAACTGTGTTGAAATCTCTTTGTTCAACTGATAAAGCTCTAGAACATTCTTTTTAATGAGTGCATGGTATTCCAGTGAGGGTAACTATTAGAATTTTTTATTCTACCATTGCCCTACTGATGGTTATTTACTTTGGTCTCAGTTTTGTTTTTTTTTTGTTGTTGTTGTTGTTTTGGTCATTGTCAACACTGAACTTATAAACATCTTTGTATATGTTCTTGGATACTATTTGTTCTATGGCATTGGTTCCCAGGAGTAGAATTGCAGGGTTGAAGAGTAAATATAACTTTAATAGATGATACTATAAATGGCATTAGTTAATTAAGAATAATACCTTAGATTTTAGGTTCATTGAAAAGAACGTTCACATACATTATTTCTTGGATGCTCACAATACCTTTGAGGTAGAGTGGATATTATTCCCATTTTACTGATGGGAAGATGGAGGCACAAGATGCTACAGTATCTTAGAAAGAACTTCACTCCAGTCCACAACTAAACCTTATCCTCCGTAAGCTCCATACAGTCTTTCATTACCTACATTTTTGTTTTGGTAGATCAATTAGATAAAAACCTTCCAAATCCATCGAGTTACGAAAAAGAAACATACTTTTGGTTATGCCACCAGGTGGGGGCAGTAGTTGAAATACATTTATTTTTCTAAATATTAGCACCCCAGCCTCTTTTAAGGACCATATCTTTGTTTCTTTGGTATTTATAATGTCTTAATTTTAGTTTTAGATTACTTGTTTGATCACTGAAATCTTCATTAAGATAGACGAGTAAATTAGTGATCAGTTTCCTCCAATTTTTTTTTTTTTTTTTTGAGACGGAGTCTTGCTCTGTCGCCAGGCGCCCGGCTTTTGGCTCACTGCAACCTCCTTTTCCCAGGTTCAAGCAATTCTCCTGCCTCAGCCTCCCTCCCGAGTAGCTGGGACTCCAGGCACATGCCACCACATCCAGCTAATTTTTGTATTTTTAGTAAAGACGGGGTTTCACCATATTGGCCAGGATGGTCTTGATCTCTTGACCTCGTGATCCACCCACTTCGGCCTCCCAAAGTGCTGGGATTACAAGCTTGAGCTACCATGCTTGGCCTTTTTTTTTTTAATTTATAGAAATACACACTAGAGTGGCTCCCAGGGCTTGTAATACACATTGTTTCTTTGGTTCCCTTAAAGAACTTCTTCACATATTCTGAATCTGACTGTTCAGATTCCACTTTTGCAAACTTACTGGCATGTGATTTGGGGCAGTTCAAAGAGTGCTCAGTTTCCTCATCTGTGAAAGGGGGAGAACATACCTACCTCCTAAACATATTTTACCGAGTCATCAAAGATATAAACCATTTAGCATGGCGTGTATCTCAGAGCACAGGCTCAGTACATACATGTACATATGTGGTCCCCTGTGGAACCAGGCTAACACTGCTGATAGTAACATGTTGAGTCCAGTCATATCTCCCAGGAACACACTGGGTGGGATGTATTTCTTAAATACTTTTCCTCTATACCATTGCCAAAATGCCAACAAGCTTCTCTGCATTTTGTGCCCAAAGCAAGTATTGATACAGCACAGCTCCTTAAATAAAAGTGAAATTATAGGAAGTCTCATGACATTTCTGGGTACTTTATTTTTGAGTGACAAGTATTTAAACCACAGCAAATACTTTGGTTCCTGCAAGGGCTTGATTGAGAGGAACAGGAAAAAGAAATTTAGTTTCTCTTCCTCCAAGTGAACATTGTTTTCTTAGCTGTCTTTTTTTGGGAGTTGGGAAGGAGTGGTTACTAAAAACCAATAGTGTGTGAATAGGAGCAAGCGAGGAGTACAGTTTAGAGTTTACTCACCATCGCTGGTAGACAAGCCCCAGAAATGTGCTCAAGAGACATCTGGGAACAAACAGATTTTTTCCCTTCAAATATGTTAAGAATCTTTTTGTTTCTAGTGGGAACAGCTGTAGGATTCAGCTGTTTGTTTGTAATCTGATGTCTGAGTGAGGGATGATGTCTAAGATGTAGTATACTAATACACAAAATGTCGTCTTAGATAATAGTGAGGTGGTGAGGGAAGTGGAATGAAGCTGGGAAATTCAGAGTTACAGTTGATATTTCATTCTCTCCGAGGTTTGTGAAAAGGCCACAGCTAACTTTGCATTTCCCCGGGAAGGAGGGTGGAGGTTCAGTTTTATCACACCCCGCACATTATTTAAACGCTAGCTTGTTCATTTTCTCTTCTGTGACGAGAGGTTACAGAAAGTGTGTTTCTGGCTGACTTCATCCTGGTTCCCTGCTATTTTGATCTACAGCATTTGGGAACAGGGAGAGCCTAGGTACCTGCTCTGTGCTGAGGACAAAAGTGGACATTTTCTTGACCAAAAGTGGCTTCTGACATCCCTTCTTCAGAAGCAGTTTTTCAGTGAAGGAAGAGATGTTTCAAGGCCAATATCTAAAAAGAGTATGTAGATTTATGATCCACAGTACCTTCTTACCAGCTTTAGAGGGCCTTAAGAGTGAGGATATGACATGGGATCTGTTAAAGATGGCATTCCCCCCATGAGGAAAGTGAAGGCCAGAGAAAGCCTGTGACAGCCCAGAGTTGAGGTTCATCAGCAGCAGAACCAGAAAACCCAGATGTCCTGATGCCTCCTCTAGCATTCTGCATAAGCTTCACAGCCTTCAACCCATGGCGTAAGTTGGGGGAGATTTCATGTGATCCTATCCACATTTTGTGCATTGCCTTTCCCCAGAGGCCCAAGGAGCTAACATAGGCAGTGGCGTCAGAGACCCAAGCCCTAATTGAGATCCTACCGTTTATTCACTGCAAGGTCCTGGGGATGTTAACCCCCTAAATCTCAGTTTCCTTGTTTGTAAAAATGAGATAATTATAAATAGTTCATTGAGTTGTGGGAACTCACATCATAACATTAGAAAAGCTTAGTACAGGGCTTGCTATACAGTAGTGCTCGATAGATGGTAGTTGCTTTTTTTTTTATGGGTCAGATGCCACGCTACACACTGGAAATACAAAGAAAAAGAAGATATCATTCCTGACCTCAAGCAGTCTGCAGTGTAGCTGGGAAGACAGACATATATGTGAATAAAATAGTGTGCGTTGAATATAATGAGAGCGGCAAGGTGGTCCATAAAGAGAGCAGACTGCAGTCAAGGCTTCAGAATGAAGTGTTGTACAGATTTTTGAAGATGAATAATAATGTTAAGGCAGGCAAGACTTCTTCCTTTCAGAAAGAGAAAAGAGTACATAATGTGCTAATATCTGGATCCATGAAATAATATTTTAATATTAACATAATAAATTAACATATTAACACGGAGTTGCAATTGGTTTACAGTGCTGTGGCCTAAAGTGTCCAGACGGAGAACCCAGAAGGATGACAGAAAGGAGTACAATCTAAGTGGCTTGGAGGCTACTCTGGGTGGATATGGGTCAATACTGAAAGGTTTTTAAGCTGGGAAGTAATATTGTCATATTTGTGTTCTGTAAAGATTACTCTGTGGACACATGAAGGATGAACTGGAGAAGGTGGGAGCAGGAGGGCTGGTAGGAGATAATGAGGGCATTACATCTGGCTTGGACGACTGGACTCTGTAACCAAAACTGATTTGGAAGGGGTAGGTAATGAGTATTGTTTGGGATATTTTATGTAGTGTATCCAGATGGCTGGATCCATTTGAGTTGGTTGTGCAGGTCTAGAGCAAGGTGGGAATAAAACCAAGGATATAGATGAGCTCATTTGGAGTGAAGTGTGAGAGTATACTGAGATGGCCAAGGCTAGAATCTGGAGGATCCCGATACTGACGAGGTAGACAGTAGAAGAAGATCCAAGGGAGATGGTGGGAGGGATAGTCACAGAGCAGGAAGAAGCCAGGACAGAAGGAAACTGGAAGGCAGGAGAGAGGAGAGTATAGGAGGGAGGTTTTCAGTGGCAGTTTCAAGTGTGTTCTACATGTTGAAATAAGTAGATGTATACTTGACTACATAAAGGAGGACCTGGGGGCAGAGTAGGGCAGAGGGCAGGGGCTTCAGAGTAAATACTGCCCCTTGGACTTGGCAAATTAAGAGATCACAAATGTTCTTAGCATGAACAACTCTACGAAAGATATTTAGACAGTAGCCAGATTTAAGTGGAATAGAGGTGAGGTTCTTTTGAAAATGAAAGGGTCTCAGAAGATACAGGTAAGAGTAAATGGCAAGGCTTCTGAAAGCAAAGGCAGGTCAGTGATGATGTTGAGCAGTTCTGATGCTTATAGACAGAGTGGAAGGAGGTAAGGGTGGGTGGGGTTGCACACACATTTTTGGGTGATGGCCCCCTCTTTTCTGCCCCCACATCCCGCTCCTACAGCGTATTATTTCTCTGATCTGCCACAGTCTGCAGATCTAGCAGGCACTTCACCATACCAGCAAGAAGCTTATCAATTCCTCTGTTAGGCACCTTACGTGCTGGTTGAGGTTGTCCAGGCACCATGAGGTGCCTCAGAGCCTCTCCTTCCCAGTGTGCACTCTCCACAGCTATCTCCTGTTTTTTGACCACTGAACTCTCAAACCCTCAGTATTTGCATGTTCTTGTTTCCTGTAAATGTTCTCCGTTCTTCACTAATCTCTGCTGTCCCTGAGCTCCAGAATTGTCATGCTCAGAGACCTTGGTTAACATCTGAGAGTCCTAGTTTGCCATGCATTTAAAGAATGTACACATTGGATGTGTGATAAAATCACACATGTGGCCACAGGGGGAAATGAGAACAGGGCTTGGAAGGAAGAAATCTGTTATATTCACAGGTCCCAAAGAGGGATATCACCACATGCCATGCAGGGCCACAGGGGAAAACACTCATGTTAGGAGGCACAGAAGGCAGGAGCCAGGGGAGAGCTTGGGCCAGCCCAGCCACTGTCTTTATTGGAGTTCCCAAGGGAAAGGAAAGGTGGGGACAAGGTTAACAGTTTATAATTGCTATTTGAAGTAATCTGGTCAGGCTCCAAGCCTTCTGGGTGGTCCCTGCTTGCTTGGTACCTGGCTGTGGCATAATAAAGGCAGAGGAATAATGCGTTCCAAGGCCAGATAGAGGGATGTCCCTGGAGTGGTGAATTTTCTTGTCAAAGGCATGATACCAGCCAGGCTCTTTGTTGTCTCTAAGAATTGGCTAGTGCCCTGAAACAAACAGGCTCTCTCCAGTCAGAAAGGTAGTAGTTTTAAGATGTCAAAACGTCTAATATGCAGAAAATGCAAAATATGTAAAATACATAGTGATACCTGCTATTCGTGGTCAACCTGCCTGCCTGTTTATTGATCTGAGCTCTGATTTCCCAAACCCCAGCCCCTTACCCCCGCTACCCCAGCACCAAGAATTTTGAAAAATTATCTTTCAGAAGAAGGGATTAGGTTTTTTCCACCAAGAAGTTGTTTTTAGTATGAGAAGTCAAGCCTTTTTGACATTTCTTATGCGTTAATGTTCTTTCCTTACCATTTAATTGCATTTGTTGCCTTTCTTCTGTCTTCTGCAGGCAGTTAAGAAAACAAAATGGTTTTATTATCTGCCTGTAAAACCTACCAAGAGAGTTTCTTAGGATTTCAATGTAACAGGAAAACCACTGTATAAATGAGAACTTTCAACTTTCCTAGAATAAGGAATAAGAAAAAACAATAAATATTAATTTCAAAACTTAGATATAGAAAAAGAATTCCCTAAATGCCTGTGTTTTCCAACTTGAAGTAGCATTGACTTTAAAATGCATGTTCTAACAAAGTTCCCTCAGATTCATTTACCTCTTTAGATTGTGAACCATATCATAATATGGAAGAGAATATATAACATGTAGATGCACTTTAAAGGATTAAAGAAAACATCCACATTTCTGCTACTAATCTGGAGAACATTATCACTGCTACTGAAACCCTTATGTACCTGTCTCCTATTGTTTTCTCCCCACCTACTTTCCTGGATTTTGAGTTACTTACTCTCTTGTTTGCTTTTTTTTTTTTTTTTGGTTTTACCACATTTGTACCACATATAGTTTTACCATATATGTATCCCAAAACAAAACAATATACTATCTTATTTTAACTTTTATGTAACAGAATCATACTGATTGTTTTGTGACATGCTCCCCACAAAAGCACTATGTTCTGAGTTTCACCCATGTTTATCTGTATAACTTTAGTTCATTCATTTTCATTGCTATAGAATATTTTATTGTATTTATTATAGGACAGTTTATTTAGCCATTCCTTTAAGGGTCCTGTGTTTTATCATGTATATGGAAACCATATTGGCTTCCTTATTAATAAAAGTAATTTGTAGATTCTTTATATCATTTACAAATAATGACAGTTCTGTTTTCCTTTTCAATCCATAAAATGTTAATTCTTTTTCTTGTCTTACTGAACTTTTTCTTTACTTACTGAACTTTTTCTTGTCTTATCTGAATTTTAAGTTCAGATAAGAATCTGCAATGCTAAAGGTGACAGATAAAACTTTTCATTTACATTATAGAGTACGGTATTTGTGATAGCCTTTATTCACTTCAGGAAGTTTTCTTCTATTCTTGCTTTAATGATAAATGATGAGTATTATATTTTACTGAATGCTTTTTCTGTGTCCTTTGAGATGATTATATATTTTATTCTTTTATCTAGTGAATAACACTGATGTTGAAACAACCTTGAATTATGGGAATAACCCAAATTTAGACACGTTACTTTTCTTTGTAAATTATTAGATTTGAATTACTAATTTTTTTTCAGGATTTTTCCATTTGTGTTCACAAATGGGATTGTTTTATGGTTAGTTTTTTGTTGAGGTTCTTTGATTTTTGGGTTTATATATTTTTGAAGATAATTATTAGTAACATATTATTATATCTTCCCAGGGAATTAAATACTTATATTAATATGTGATGTCCCTTTTTATCTCTTTGCCTAAAATTAATTGTGTATGGTTTTAATTTAGCTACATTAGATTTCTGGGTTATTATTTGCCTATGTACTTCTTTCCCTAACCTCCTTTTTTCAAAGACACAAAAGGTTTTAGATTTGTGCTTTGTATATCACATAATTGGAATTTGTCTTTCACACTACCTTTATTAAGGTATAATTTTATACGATAAAACTCATACATTTTAAATATACAGTTTGATGAATTTTGGCAGGTGTGTATAGTCATGTGACAACTACCACAATAAAGCTACAGCTATTTTTGTCACACCAGAAAGTTCCTCATGCTCTTTGCTATCAGTTTGCCTCATGCCTGGCATTAGGAAACTACTGAACTGCTTTTTATCACAGTATTACTTTGTTTTTTCCAGAATGTCATATAAATGAAATCATACAGTATGTAGGCTTTGGTGTTTGGCTTCTTTCACTTAGCATAATGCCTTCGAGGTTCATTTATGCTGTTACATGTATCAGACTTCCATTCCTTTGTATTTTCTCAGTATTATTTCATTGGATGGACATACCACAGTTGTGTTGTGTTGTGTTGCATCGTTTTGTTTTAGCTGTTCGTGAGTTGATGGACATTTGGGCCATTTCCAGTTTTTCCCCATTATGGATAAAATTGCTATGAACATTCACATACAAGTGTTTTTGTGGATATATGTTGGCTATTTTTTAATTCAATCAAACAGTCTTTGTCTTTTAAAACACCTCAGCCTCCCAACGTGCTGGGATTACAGGTGTGAGCCACCACACCTGGCCATTATAATTTCTTAAACATAAGATTATATTTTCCATTTCTGTATAACATTATGTACAATGTGTTTATATCTGTTTACCAAATAACTCTTTCCTACTTCAGCTGCATCTAATTTGGTATTGAACTTTTTGAGTCTCTGAATATAATTATTTTCATTTCTTGAAGTTATTTTTGGCTGTTTCTTAAATCTGGTCATTTTTGATATCTTCTTTTTTCATATTTTAAGATCCTGTTTACTTTTTAAAACACATTAAACACATCTGTTTTACATTGATATTCAATACATCCAATAGCTAAAGCCTTTGAGGGTTTCATCTGCAGTTTGTTTTTTCTCATTCATGTTCATGACACCTTGATTCTTTGTTTTGTGATTTTTTATTTGAACTCAATTACTTAGAATTCTTATGAAAATCTCTTGAAACTTAGATTTAACATTCATTATTCTAGAGAGGCTTTTATTTGCTTCTGCCATGTTTTGTAGGCCTTGCCAACCCAAGACTTTTTACCCTATTTGGTTTTGGAAAGGGCACAAGGATATGTAATTTCTGGGCTTTGTCTTTGTTTGTTTGTTTGTTTGTTTTGAAATGGAGTCTCACTCCGTCACCCAGGCTGGAGTGCAGTGGTGAGATTTTAGCTCACTGCAACCTCCACCTCCTGGGTTCAAGTGATCTCCTGGCTTGGCCTCTTGACTAGCTGACACTGCAGGTGCACGCTACCACAGCCAGCTAATTTTTTTGTATTTTTCATAGAGACAGGGCTTCATCATGTTGTCCAGGCTGATCTCAAACTCCTGACCTCAAGTGCTCTTCCTGCCTTGGCCTCCCAAAGTGCTGGGATTACAGGTATGAGCCACCACACCTGGTCTGGGCTCTGTATTTTTTGAGGAAACTTTTTCTTTTTTTCTCCTCTCCCGTCACCAAGGCTTATTCTGTCTCCTATTTCTGGGAGTATATTTTTTTAATTTACCCACTGAGGATTTCATCTTTCCAAGGGTATTGGCTTTGACCTTCCTGTGTGGACATTAGGCTATCTCTTTGTCTCTTAATATCCCATCAGGGATTGACTTAATGTATCCAGGGTACATACGAGTTGCGAGTTGCAGGACTTACCTACTTACTTCCCTGGGTTGTAACTTTCTCGTCATCTTCAACTTTTAGCAACTGCTGTTACTTTCTTGCAGCTTAGCCATATCTTTAAAAATGTTTTTAATACTCACCTCAGCATTTTTTAGGCTTTCCACTTGCCATACTTGACAATCAGAAGTCCTCTTTACTTGAAAAGTAGGATATTTAAAGGAATATTCCACTTTTGCCATACTTGACAATCAGAAGTCCTCTTTACTTGAAAGTTGAAACATTTCCTGAAGAGGAGCAATAGTAAATTAGAGCCTTGTCATTCATGGATTTCACTACAGTCAAAAAGTTTTACATCACAGTGGAATCATATTTTTACCTATAAAAAAGTAGTAGTAGGTTTGTATAAATATTAATGTTTAAGAATTTGTCTTTTTTCTTTGGTCTTCTGAAATGGAATTACAAAAGGTCTTTAAGAATCAGTCACTCATTCACTAGCTTTTCAACAAATACTTGTGGAGCCCCCCTTACATTTTAGGTGCTGGGGACAGGATGTATCAGTGATTAAAGCAGACAAAAATTATTGCTCCTACTGAGCTTATGTTCTGGGAGGTGATGGACAGTTAACAAGATAAATAGATAAAGTGTGTAGTATGTTGAAGGGTGATAGTGCTGAGGGAACACTTGGGCAGGTAAAAGAGAATTGGGAGTTGTTCTCAATTATTCTTTTTTTTTAAAAAAAAAAATTTTATCCCAATAGTAAGAAATATTATTTATTTTTTAACGAATATATTTTAGGCCATGGTGGCTCACGCCTGTAATCCCAGCACTTTGGGAGGCCAAGGAAGGTGGATCATGAGATCGAGACCATGCTGGCCAACATGGTGAAACCCCATCTCTACTAAAAATACAAAAAAAAAAAAAAATTAGCCAGGCGTGATGGTGCGTGCCTGTAGTCCCAGCTACTTGGGAGTCTGAGGCAAGAGAATTGCTTGAAACCAAAAAACGGAAGTTGCAGTGAGTCGGGATCGCACCACCATACTCCAGCCTAGCAATAGAGTGAGACTCCATCTCAAAAATAAAGAATGTACTTTAAAAGTAAGAGCCATGTTAATTGAAGTTTATACAGAAAGTTCCTTTAAATATTCTATTGCAGCATTATTAATTCTTAAACTTGTAAAGGTTAAGTTGCAATTAATATGTTCATTTGTAGAAGTTCCTAGATTAGAAAAAAAAGTGTTTTTATAATTCCTTGGGCACTTGTTTAGTAAGAAAGCAAATGATTAGAAAATATTGATCACAATAGAACTTCAACTATAAGATGCCAAAACTTTTTAAAAATCATCAGGTTTTAAAAATAGCATCAAAGTGGAAAATGTTTCTTTCTACCCACCAATTCCCAGAAAGGCAAAAACAAACAAAATATCCAGCAACAACTGAATATCAAAGGGGGCTAAATATCTGTTAGACTTAACTCACTCGGCTGGTTCTGAAAGTCCCAATCGGTGAAGGTATAAAAGGCTATTCATTTCTTTAGTGCAAAAACTGACAAACAGGGCAGAAGTAACCAGAAGGGAACAAAGAGAGCAGTGGAGACCTTTAAAGACGGCAGCAGTGGACACCAGAGTGCAAAGCAGCAGGCACCGTTTTAAAAGGAGCACCATTAATCCAGAGACTAAAGCTCTGCAGACCAAGAGCAAAGCACCATTTATAGCTCAGTTCCCACGAGGGCATGACCATGCTCTATTGCAAGCACATCAGCTGAGGGACAGAGAGTCTATTATTAAACAATTGTAGTGTCTACCCACAGGAAGTAGGGTGAATGTCTGGGTTAGCGTCCTGACACCAGTGACTTCATTGATCCAACCTGTGCAAGCATCAGGGAAGGGCTCAGAATAGGAGGAGTTATGGCAGAATGTTATTCATGGGGGAGTTTTTCATCATTAAGGCATCATCCAAGACCCCATTTTTGCTGTTGTTGTTTATGCTTAGACTTTTTTTCACAGTAAAAAATTGAGGAGAATAAACTATCTATCTTCTTGTAAGGATAAAGAACTCTGAAAAATACATAAATCACTTTTGTGGTTTTTTTAATTATAAAAGGTAACAGATATTTATTGGGAAAAGGTTCAGAAATTTTTTTTTTTTTTTTTTTTTTTTTTTTTTTTTTTTTTTTTTTTTTTTTATTTTTTTTTTTTTTTTTTTTTTTTTTTTTTTTACTAGTAACTGGAGAGAAAGCAACTGTTAACATTTTGTTATATATCTGCAGTTCCTAAACTGTGTGCCCAAATGCTCTGGGGCATCACAGCAAATTCTGGGTGCAGCTGTAGGGTTGGCACAGATACGTTCCATCATTAAGGGGAACATTGTACGACACTCTGCCAACTATTAGCTGGACATAATTCACAGCTTCAGCATTCGATCACACTACGTTCCTTTATATAATATAAAGATTATATTATATCTTTACAAAACTGAGTTTTCAGTGATTGCTGAGGGTTTGGTGATTAAAAAGTGCATCACATGAAAACTATCATGGAACAGGAAATACGAATTGTGGTGTCCAGTGATTCCAAGATTAAAGTTATGCCATGCCCAACAGGTGTATACATTCTATAAACAAGTTATAACAAAGTTACTTAAGAAAATAAAAATAGTAGTTTTCATTTATGTGTGTTTTTTTCCCCCAAATAACTACTAAGTCATTCTGACATAAATAGTTATTATGTTGTTTGGATCTAACTACTTAACAGACAGCACTGTTGGATATTTGTTTAGGCCTGGAGGCATTGTGAAAAATTACTGAGACTCTAAGGCTTCCAGAATTATTTGGGAACCTCTAATTAAATCCTTTCAGATTTTCCCCTATATACAACCACACGTATTTTTGAAAATATATTATTTCAAAGAAACCGTCGTTTTCTTTCAGTTAATATATTGTGGAAGTCTTTGCATGCCAATAATGTGGATCATTATTTTTAAAATTTAATGGCAGAATAGTTTTCCATTGTTTTAAATTCCATGTTTTTTCACCAGTCCTCTAATGTAAGAGGTTTAGTAAAACTTTACTTTTATGCCCTGTCACGTAGGCTGGAGTACAGTGGCATGATCATGACTCCCTGCAGCCTCTCCCTCCTGGGCTCAAGCAGTCAGTCCTCTGGCCTCATGTATCCATGTAGCTGGGACAATAAGCGCCACCACACCTGACTAATTTTTCTATTTTTTATAGAGATAGGGTCTCACTATATTGCCCAGTCTGGTCTCAAACTCCTGGTCTCAAACGGTTCTCCCACCTTGGCCTCCCAAAAGTACTAGGATTATAGGCATGCAGCACCACACCCGGACTACTTTACTCTTATCATCAGCGGTGTGGTCAGCCTCTGTTTATATAGCCAATGATTCTTTAGGCTAGATTCCTAGAAAGTGATTTTCTAGGTCAAAGAATATGTACTTTTTAATGACTTGGATATTCATATGTAAAATACAGAGAGAGCCCAATTATCTTTTCAAAGAGGTTACACCAATTTCTTTTTGCCAACAGTTTACAAGGCTACCTCAGGAACAAGAAGTGAAGCATTGGAGAATTCCCAAACATCTAAACTCAGATTTGTGAACTGGCCAAGCATGTTTCTCTTTCTCAACCACTGAATAAAGTGAATGCCAGTGAGAAAGCTGAGGAAATGTGTACTGGCCAGGAGTGCCTGGGAGCCTTTACAGATGAAGCTCCAGCTGATGTCAGAGGTAGCTGATGATAGGCCAGGCATGGTAGTTCACGCCTGTAATCCCAGCATTTTGGGAGGCAGGGGCAGATGGATCACCTGAGGTCCAGAGTTTGAGACCAGCTTGGTCAACATGGTAAAACCCCATCTCTGCTAAAAATATAAAAAAACTAGCCTGGCATGGTGGCGGGTGCCTTTAATCCCCAGCTTCTCGGGAGGCTGATGCAGGAGAATCACTGGAACCCAGAAGGTAGAGGTTACGGTGAGCCAAGATCCCGCCATTGCACTCCAGCCTGGGCAACAAGAGCAAGAGTCCATCCCCCCACCAAAAAA
>NW_016107674.1:342408-416398 GCF_001604975.1 Cebus imitator
AAAAAAAAAAAAAAAAAAAAAAAAAAAAAAGAGGTAGCTGATAGCAATCAACATCCAAAATGACACCCACTTAGGAAATAGGAAAACCATTTGTGAGGAAACTTCTACAGCCTTTGGTTTACCAACCAGTATTTTAAAAACATTTTACTCCCCCCAAAGCCATGCTCTACCACATAGCTTCACTCTGCCTTTGTGAGGAAGAGGCAAATGATCCAAATAGGAATTGACATCAGGAATTTTTGAGAGGACAAATTTCAGAGTACTATGAGGGTCAAACAGACTCCTTCCTGCTCCATGGTTCACAGCACATAAATTCTTATCTATCACCAAATACCTATCACATTTTGATCTACATTCAATTTGTACACATGAGCTGGTGTCTTCAATTATAAGTTACTAAGGAAAAAGTATATTACGTGTCTTAGACTATGGTCTTGGAAGCACAGATATGTGGTACCTTTTGGAAATATTTCCATTTAAAGAAAATTTGGAGGCATTCAACTCTGGGAATCTAAGCTGTATAGAAAGCCTCATTCCCAAAGTATCCTGAATGGATAAGATTTGGCTGTCATTTCACAGCATGGGAATGTGTATTTCTGTTTTCTTTTTGCAGTGAAGATATCATCTACCTTTCATCTTGATTTTAGATATTTGTAAATCAATTTTATAATTTTATAAAATAGATTAATGCTTTTTGAAAAAGCAGGGCTTAGCTCTTTCTGAAAAGGTAAATGTATTCTTAGGGATCCACATTTGACTTTTTTCCAAATTCAAATAAAAATTAGTGGGACAAGATGATAACCAGGACGACTCTACTGAAAGCAGAAAATCTTTAAAATTTTGTTGTAGATAAATTAAATCTGTGTTGTAAATACTCATCACCTCATTGTTTTTACCTGATGCCTTGCATACATAGAACCAAGAAGCTACTTTCAGTTATTTCAGAAGAGAAGTAAAAAAAAAAATACTGTGGTCTGTTTATCAAACAATTGCTACAGAGAGGGCCTTTCCCCCTTTGTGTAGGAGAATGTTAGCTGTTAGAAATCTCCATGTGACTCTCTACTGCCATGAGATACTTTCTTTTAAATCTCTGATAGAGAATTCTACCAAAGTCTGGTGTGTTTGTTTGTGTCATCTTTAGAGAAGTTGACTGTATTAAGAGCAAGGTGAGTTTCTACATTTGTCCAAGACTGGTACACTTAGGAAAATAAGTGTAGGAAAAATAAGCTTTTCAAGAACTTAGGAAAATTTAAAGGCCATATCAGTTATTTATATCTGAGTAGCAAAGTTCTCTTTGTCATCTTTAATAAACCAACTACAAGTTTGCTTTCAGAACACTGGACATGTTTACAGATTTAGGAGACACACACCAGAATATGTACTGTAATTACTTAATCCTCATTTGTCGCCCAGAGCAGTGTCCCTTCAAGATAAAAGAATGGGCAGCATCTGTGATGTCTGGGTAGTTCCTTAACTAACCCTGGGCTTTAAGTACAGAAAATCATCATCATTCTTTACTTGCTTGTCCTTAGAAAATGAAAATGCATATTAGTGGACAAATTTCTGGTCTGTGATTTTTTTGTTTTTATTTTTTGAAACAGAGTTCTTGCTCTGGCAACCAGGCTGGAGTGTGGTGTTGTGATCACAGCTCATGGCAGCCTCAACCTCCTCAACTCAAATGACCTCCCACATCAACCTCCCAAGTAGCTGGGACCACAGGTGTGTGCCAGCAGGCCCAGCTAATTTAAAAAAACAATTTTTATAGCAACGAGGTCTCACTATGTTGCCCAGGCTGGTCTCAAACTCCTGGGCTCAAGCAGTCCTCCCACCTCAGCCTCCCAAAGTGCTGGGATTACAGGCATGAGCCACCACACCTGGCCCTGGTCTGGGAATTGTTTGTGATAATCAGGAATTTTATTTCTTTTAAGCCACACCATTTTAATTACATATTCACCAAATGAACAAATTATCTGATAGATAAGGGCACTAGTAATTTAAGTAAATTTAATCCTGTGCTCATTGATTATTCAACAAACATTTATAGAGCTCCAACAATTTGTAAACATTTTCCAGGCACAAAACAATATGGCTCCTGCCCTTAAGAAGTTTGATCAAATTGGGAAGCTTTCAAGAAAGCCAGTATCTAAAAATCGTGAAGAAGTACTAGGGTGAAGATTGAAGGCATCCTCTGGAGCAGCATTGCTGGGTCCAGCTCAGGGCTCAGAGAAGGTTCTCTGAGGAACTCCTGCTCAGTCTGAATCTCAGAGGTTGGGTGGAATTCAGAGTACTAATAGCCATGAAATCCAAATAAATTCATCTGGCCAGAGGTTCCACTTCTTTTAGTACACATTTTCAGACCTATAACTACCATCGAGATGCTAGTTGATGCCACTGCCTATTTGCATGGTGCCTTCAGATGGTTCCAGATCCATCCATCCATCCTGTCTGTGGTTGGCATTGGCATTGCGGTCCCCTGGCCATTGTCTGTTACAGGTAGCAATGGAAAGATGGTATAATAAGCATTCCAAGACACTAAGCATTCTAATATTTTCTTCCCCAGAATAATGTCAACTGATGGTACTAGGTCTGTATTACCTAGATTTAACTTGATAAGTTTCTAAGTGAGACCTTGAAGGACTTTCTAATCAGTTGCTTAACCATGCCTAATCATGATGCTTTGTATACGCACACATGCAAATAAGCACATGTGTACTTTATTGTTTATATTTATTTAAAATAAATTCAGATGTTAGTCATCTGTGATTTGGGGCAAGTCATGAATAGTGATATCAGTATTACCATTTATAAGATGTGGTTAAGAGTAGCTGTAATTTACCTAACAGGGATTAAATACTTAATGTTTATGAAGTGCTGTGTTTCATTAGAAAAAATAATCATTATTATGTTTATTAATATGATTTGCAAATGATTAGTACTAATCACAGATAATACACCTGCAAAAATATCACGTGTCTATACAAACCACAGTTTAGATAGCTTTAACTTTTTTTAATCCCAAATTTTAATTTCAGAGTTTTTGGGGACACAGTGCCTAAAAATATATCTCTTTTTTTTTCCCTTCCAGTTAGGTCCATCCCTTGTAAAAGGGCTGGTAACAATTTGGCCTCTTTAAGGGCAAAAGTCCTTTCATAAGGACCATAAGTGGTTAGAGTCAAGACTCCAACTTGGATGTCATTTCCATGAGGTTCTTTTGTCTCAAGAGAGACCAAGTCTGAAGAACCATATAGTCTGGTTGAAAATAGTGTGGCCTTTTTGGAATGCTTCACAAAAGTTTCTAATAAAGAGGTGGTGTTTGTCTTAGGTATACTGACACTGTTTTTGAAAAGTCTGCAGTACAAAATTCCCACTTAGTTTATTTTTAGCTTGAGTCTACTCTGCTAATAATAATAAAACTATTTTTGTACATGCTGCTTCTAGTACTTAGAGCCACATTTTAAAAGAATTCACAGAAAACAGATAACTGTGTGCAATGACCAGATTGTTACAGAATTGTGTTTTAAATAAATGTTATGATGGCTGCATTTTAGCTGCATCACAGGATCCAGCTCACATGATTCCTGCCCCTACAGTACACACATACACATACACAAAGGGCCTCATCCCTGCCTTGCTTAGCGTAAGTACTTGGCTTATCTAATTTCTGCATTTGTCCAGTGTGCATGTGCTGACTGTCCTTTGTGTATTGTTCAAGGCCTTACGTGCAAAGAGAGACGCTGAATACATGTCTGTGATGACAGTTCCCCTTAAGAGACGATGGACTGCTCTTTTAGGGAGTTGTGTGTTTCTATGGTAACTCCCTTTTGAAAACTTCAATTTTATCCACATATATTTTGCAGATACTGAAAGCAAGCTTATGTTGAATTTAGAGAAGCTTTAAGTTTTGAAGAGGAAACTGCAGCTTATCAGCAGATGTCAAGAGCATACATACTTTGAAAGCTCGTTGAAAAAAATTATGATTCCTTTTGTGCTTGACACTTACCAAAGACCAATGTTCCATTCAGATAATCTTTTATTGTCAGTTTTTTATGTTCCTTAGGGTAAAAGTCACAAATATATACACAATTTGATAGAACTCAAAAGGAACAAAATATGCAGTATTCCTCCTTTGCCCTGTCTCCGCCTGTTTCCCATCCCCAGTTTTGTACAGTACAATGTCACCAGCTTATTGAATTAAATTTACTTTAATCCATTTCCTTTTCTCCAGGTTACTACAATAGCTATGGGCTCTCAGTTAGCCAGCTACATCTGATATAGAGAAAATAGGTTATGTCCCTATTTTTAAAAGAACTATCTCCATGGCTTAGTGCTTTGTGTTTTTAATAGTTAGAATTCTGAAAGAGATGTGGACTTCTTCCCAAGCGATAAAATGTATGTATAGTGACCATTTCTTAATTCTCCCGGAGAATGCAGACAGTGATCTATGTAGTCTATGAGGTCTGCATATATAAGAGTTTTCCTTTGCTTTTAGTTGCCTTCTTTCACTTTTAGGATGTTTTGTTTCTTTTTGTATACTTCTGTGTATTTTCACTATTTTCCCTTTCTTTCTGAAGCACATATTCAATTTTCTTAAAATCAAATCTGCTGTGTGGTGGATACTGTGTTTGGTTTTTTCCACATGTGTTAATTGTTCTGTAGCTTGTTCTGTTTACTGTTTTTGCAGACCTGATTTGCCATGGTCCATGCCTTTCAGTCTACTAGACCACGTAGTTGATTTCCCAGTAGGGAAAAGACTCTGCTGTCTTACCCAGTAATTAGTTATCTCATTGCAAAAGAGACAGGTTTCTGTGAGAGGACTTTGTAACACATTAAAATGTCTGCTTTGGAAGATAGAGCCCATTTAGTTACTTGCCCATCCATGTGGTAAAAGAAATGCATAATTAGTCACCATGAAAATTCTTAAGTATTTGGAGGGCAGAAGATGGTTAATTCGACCATTTATACTCAGCTATTGAGAGATTATGATGTTTATTAGTGCTAAGAAATCAAAGTAAGAGATATTTTTCAGCCCCATGAGGAAGTGGCAGTGTTGTTTATTTCTGAAGCATATTTTCATTTGCCGAGAGAGGACTTTTTGGCACTTTCCCTTGAATAGTTTCGTGTAGCCCTCTCTTGCTTTGTGAGCAAGTGCCCCCCAGAAAATACAGGAGACTGAGTTCTGCCGTCTTTATATTGTTACCTCCCTAGAATAGGAGAAGGAAGTAAATGCTAGACTCTGCCCTGTGCTCCTGGGTCTTTCCCCATCCCCCAGCTCAACCACCCATCTCTTGTGACTTACTACACATCATGAAGCCCCTGCCTGGGCCCCTGATCCTGTTCAATCCTGTCTCAAAGCCACACTCTTCCTGATGTCCCTTTCCTAGCTTGGCCTCTTTAATTATTTCTTTCCTGTCCCAGTCAGTTATGGGTGTGAGGCTTCATCTTTCAGTCCCACTCCTGGGTTTACCCATGACTTGCTTCCCACCCCTACATGCCCGCCATACGTACCCCATCCTTCCACTTGACCACTGCTTGTGCTCTCTTTGTCTGAAATGTTTCTCCATGCCCCTTCCCCAGCAGCTCCGTATCCCTTCGTCGGGGAGGCATCACCTCCCCCTCAGTTACGCTTTCATGATACCATATACCTTTCCAACATTGCACCTAATACAGTTGCAGTTTTATCTTTATTTGTATAATTATTTCATTAATGTCTTCCTTTCTCATTATTTACTGAGCACCTGTGGGCAGGCAGTTCCTGGTCTCTGTGTTTCTAGTGATCAGCATAGAAGTGGACATATAGTAGGTGTTCAATGAATATCTCTCAAATGACATCTGTGAATATCTCCTGGGGCCCACTCAATGGCCATTAGCCTCTTTCTTGCTGGTACAACCCTGATTTGGTTGAAGTATTTCCTCTCTTCTAAGTGGCCATCTGCTCGGACAGCTGGTCCCAGCCCCAGTTCCTAATCGAGGGAGTGAATTTTTGGTTAGATATACAAGATCAGATCACCAGCTTGGCCCATGCACAGTGTATAGGTTTCCCTGGAACCTCCAAATCAAAATAGAACTGAAAGATGGAAAGAACCCAGGCCCTTAAGGATGTTGCTGAGCTGTGGGCTAAACCAGCCCTCGGATAGCTTTACTTCCAGGCAACTTTGTCCTGTAAAATAATAAATTTCCTTATTTGTTCAGGTCAGTTCAAAGGTTTTTGCTTCTGAAAATAATCTCATGCAGTATATCATGAGTGAATAAATAAATTAACCTAATCTCACTCCTTCACAAATTTGTGTGCCCTTGGAGTTCCTTCATAATTGTTTTCTCTTTTCTCATTTCTGTGAAGTGTTGGTCTACCAAGTGAAGATGTTGATCAGCATTGAGCCCAATGCTAAATCCCAAGTAACTCAATATGTTTCAAAAAGTGTTTCCTTCCACTAAATGGCCCACACCCAGAACGTGAGCTCATATTCTTCTTCACCTCTTGCCCTTTGGCTTCGCACTTCGTTCATGCCTTTTTGGGGCAAGCTCTTCTCTAAGGAGGTTGAGAGTCAGGTTAAGTCATACCCAGCAATTTCCTGTTTGTGAGCCTTGAAGCTCTTGAAGAGTGCGGCAGGTTTGACAGAATCTGTAGGTGTTTTCAGACGTGAGCTGATTCATCCCCTTTGGTAGTTAATTCTCCAAAGGTCTCATCTTCCCAGCTACCATCCCTTCTTCTCTCTGGATGCTGCACAGTTCTTTGTGTGGGGATGAGATTCTCAAGGCCGCCTGGGTCATGTATTCCATGTCTTTTCTGGGATTTGGTACATGTACTTTAGACCCCACTTTTCTCCATTTTTATGCAACAGTTACTCCATGTTGCTTTGTAACATTTTTGTTGTTCCAGCAGGGCTTTGGAATGGCCCCTGTGAAGTCTGCTGCCATTCTTTTTCATAGTCCTCCACCTCAGCTTAATATAACACAACTTAGCCTAAGCAATGCAAGGCCTAAGTAAAGACCACCTGAAATGCCCACTTGTTTGGTAGCAGAAACTTTGGTGTTCTCTCATTATTTTCTTTATTTCCAAGCATATTGACAATGAAAACTAGGTAATCACCCATTTTGTAAAATGCTCCCCTGTAGTAAACCATGAGAGTGGGGCAGCTAAGTAACCCATCTTTGAGGATGTTGCTTTTAGTGATGCCATGTGAAGAAAAGACTAAATTTGTAACCCAAAAACTTGCATTCTTAAACCAAAATAGGAACAGTCCCACTTTGGCCCACCATCCTGGACAAGTAGCATACTCTCCAAGATTCAGAATATAATTCTTACTGCCTGCAGAGGTTGTTATGAGAGTAGAGTAAGACGCGGTGGAAGTGTTACATAGGCCTAGGAAGTGCTATACAAATGTATTAAAATTGTGAGGTTACAAAGAAAAACTCTTGTGAAGCATCTTTGCACACTACTCTGTACCTGCTTCAGTTTCCCTCCCCACCTCCAGCAATAGGCAAGGCTGGTCATGAGGTTGGGCCCCATGCACATTGGGATCAGGTCCCCTGGAACTTATCAAGTGAGTCACTGCTTCATCACACAGCAGAACACCCCCACTAACCTTGGAATTCCAATCTTTTTTACAAGTTTGGTGATTTCCATTGGGGGAAAAATACCTTGTAGTTAGTGATGAGACCACCTCAGTTGTCATCTGAGAAGTAGGACTTTCCAATATTGATAACTCATCCGTGACTTTTTCTTACCTAGTTGGCCAGCATTTTTGCACAACCTACTTGTGCTAGGCATTGTTTTCAATGCATGGGATGTACCTGTGAACAAAACAGACAAAAATTTATGTCCTCTTGGAGCTTCTATTCTATTGAGGGGAATTAGGAAATAAGCAATAAACAAGCAAATTATAGTATGTTAGAAGATGACAATTGCTAGGAAAAACACTTAAAAGCAGAGCAGGAAAGAGGAGGGCCAATTTGGGGATAGGAAGAGGTTGCAGTTTTAAATTAGGTGCTCATTGTAGGCCTCCTATATTTCTAGCCTTTTTTTACTGTTGTGTTGTTGTTTTTACAGAATGTTGTGATGATGCACCATTGCAAAGAATCATCTCTATAGAAATTAAATATTGCATGAAATGAAAGCAGTTCAGCTAAAGGCAAAACCTGATTGCTAAATGCTTGCAAAGGATGGGAAGTTGCTCTAGCCCTTGTATGGCATTCTCAGGTTATCTATTCTTAGTTTAGTTTCCTTTTCCGAAAATGATGTTTATTATATAGTCTTCGAATGGAACATGTCACTGACACCTACTGCCATGTGTTTATAGTTAAACATAGCTAGCCTTCTTTCTTAACAAGACCAAGAGGTTCATCCAGAATGTTTCCCTTTAACAGTCCTAAAAAGGCTCCCCCGATTGCCTTTCCAGCCCATAACAGTGATGGATTTTGCAGCCCTCTTGTCTAGCCATGTGGAGAAAGCTAACGTTGTGGGTAATTCACCTCTTTAAACATGTGCTTTGTGTTTTGGTGGTAGTTGTTTGGGACTGTGGTGTCTTAGGCATGGAGCTTATTATTCCATATAAATTACAGATCACAGACACTCCGCCCTGAATAGCACTGTTAGTTATGATCCATAGCTCTCCCTGTGCAGTGCCCCTTCTCCTCATGTCTGCTGTGTAACCTGACTTACGGATGAGCGTGCTTCAAGTTCTCCCTGGCAGTTTGTCCCCTTTTCCACAGTCCACCTTGGTCGCTGACTGGAAGGGGCCAGCATATGGCTTCTCCCATTGTCTGTGGCTGTGGACAAGAGGCTGTCAGGGGGTCTCTTTCCATGGGCAAGACCCTGCCGATCCTGCCAAAGTAACACTTGTGCTTCCTGTCCAGTACTGACTAGCACAGTGCTATTCAAAAGGCAGGCTAATCCCAGATCCATCAAAATGAACACATTTTGAACATTGGCAGACATACTTCCTCCCTTCCTGGCCTGTTGTTCTCCATCACTCATCAGATTCAGAGGGTGTCGTGTTCCTTGGGAGCAAGGCTAGGGTGCTTAAAGAGAGGCTTCTTCAAAGAGGAAAGGGGCTACCCTTGCTCATTATGAACTTTTTGGGTTCTGAACCTGTCACTCATTATTCTGAATTGTGCAGCACATGTCTGTCGCCTCCTAGTATAGAGTGGCCTTGAGAAAGTCACCTACTTTTTTTAGGTCTCAGTTTTTCATCTGTAAAAGGAGCGGATTATTCTTCAAATGACCTTCAAATTTGCTTCCACTTCTAATTTTGTTTTAAGATACTGTTATCTATACTTCTCCTAAAAATTGGTATTTTTGACGTGATTGGGCTCTTTAGACTTTTTACCCTTTGTCCTGATCTGATTGTCTCCACGAATCAATCTTGTTCATTTCATGCATCACTCTTCCTCTGTATGCTTTGTAACCTGCGTTTCCTCTACTTCCGGCACTTTTCTGCCAATGGAACCTGCAATTCTACTCTGCAGATAGCTAGGGTTGTTTCCTCCCTCACTCCCAAACAAAATACAGCTTTTATAGTGGTATCTCTGAGTAGGGAGTGGACTGTTGAGAAAAACATGCTATAGCCTAAAGTCCCTATTTTAAAAGAGGTAGAGAATGGAATGATACGTTCTTTTTAGGGTGTGTATATTTTAGGCTCCAATGACCATAATCAAAGTAGATCTATATCTAAGCAGTAAAAGGGTAATATATGTGAATTTTCTCATCATATGAATCCTAACACAAAAGCAGTTACAATACTTTAAGTGCAAATTGTATAGTCTGCACCATGATTTTTTCAAAATTTGTCTTACAAATCGCAAAGAGGAAAATGTACCCCACTGGTTAGGAAAGAATTTTTTTCTCTAAGTTCCATAACATAGAAGTGTTTTATTTCTTCAATGCCTTGAGCCTGGGAATATTGAAATGATAGATTCAGCCATCTTACAATAAAATTCTACTGTAAGAATATTAGCATGGAGAGAGATTGGTATAAATACATGAATGTGTCTGGTTTTTGATGCTAAATCCTGTAACTGTCAGATTTGCAATTCACTTACTTGCCACAATCTAAAATTTATCTGTTAGTGTTTCTTTTCTAATTGTTACCTGTGAGATAAAAAGAAAAACTACTCTTTATATATAGATTATTTATTTCAGGATATTAACTGAGGATATAGTATTGAAATGACTTGAAATTGAAGGAATCAGATTTTCTCCTTCTTATTTATTTAGGATATAACTTAACAAGGTCTGATTTAATTTTTTTTGAGAAGTAGTATTTAGAAATAGGATTACTCCTATTTAGGAAAATAACCTGAATCTTCTATGTAAAATAGCTTGCCCAGTCACCTAGTAAATGAAAGACAGCAACTACAAGTCACTACTTATGCATGTGATTCATGATCTTGACTATGAATTGATACCAGTACTTTACATGAAATGTCCATACTCTGGAAAATTATATTATTTTAGATATAACCTTAATAAATACACTTGTCTTTCACAGAATATTCGAACCAATTCCTCCTTCATCTTCATGGGGGAGCATACTTAATGATACATGTACTCTTGAGATTTCATCTTATTTTTAAAAGCTTCCAGGAAAGAATGTTTCATAGCTCCCTTCATTTTTTCACTCCAGTGTGTAATTAGATTTGATGAGAGAATGCACTCTTTGTTATCTAACTTGAATGCCTCATGCTGTAGCTTAAGTCTGTTTTCTCTCTCTGCCTAGTGTGCCAAAGGCAGCTAATCACCGTTATCCATAATAATAGTCACAAAGTCCTCTATATGTCTGAAATGTTAGCACTATAACTGCCAGTAAATATAACTCCCAAATATCAGTAAATTCTAAATTAGAGAAGAAGCTTGTAGTAAATATAGATGACATATTAGTATTTAGTTTTGATGAATGAATAACACTTAATAATGTGACTTAAGCATAAGCAGACTAAATGAAAGGCATTAATCTATTAACCCATTCACTTAAATATTTATTTGGCACCTACTTTGTGATACTATGCTACATTTAAGATTTTTGATGAAAAGCATTTTTGAAAAGGAAAAACTTAAGTATATTTCTCAGAAATGCAAATGTGCAATAGCCTAATCTTAAGAGAATAACACTGTGTCCTATCTAATCACCCTGTGGAATTTACCCATATTTTGAAGGTGGGGGCTGAAAAATAGGTTTGATTATTACAACATTTATGTTTATTTTTACAGCTGTCCTATTACTAAAATATGCAGTTGGCATCAAAATTTGACCATACACAGTCACCGAGCCCTTCACCTGGAAGCCTCTTCATTTCAGTATTACTGTTGAAGAGTTACCTGTGTCTTTCTGTGTGTATTTGAACATGTGTGAGCATGCAGCCAGTGTAGCACTACAAGAGGTTTATCGCTAGAAATAAATTACGGAGTCGTGCAGCATGAAAATGATATGTCCGGGAATGCAGAACACAGGGTTATCGTCTGCCTCCTTTCTTTATCCTAGATAGCAGAAGCAGAAAGGAGAAAGAGATTATTCTAAAGCCATTTGAAGCTGACCAAGCAATTTATAACAGATGAAATGCTGATTTATTGCTGCAGAGAAAATAATGGGTGTTCTTGCTAAAATGCCATTAATAGCTTTATTGTTTAAAGTGCAAATTATATTCAGCAATGTGTTAGTCCTCTTTTGAGGCGATGTTGAAGTAATTCAGTGTAGGCTTTTAGCAGAAAAAAGGACAAAGTAACAAATCGTAAAAGAATTCATTCACCAAGATTGGCTGATATTTGAATTCTCTGTCTGAACTATAAAGACATAGGACAAATTTGCATTTAAGAAATACAAGATGACTCAAGTTATTTGTTTAAAACAGAAAAGCCATAAGGAAGTTGGAGTTGGGACATTGCAGTTAGGAGCATGCCTTCTGTTGGTGTCCACTACGTGTGCAAGACATTGTGCTAGTCAACCAAAGGGGAAAAAACTGAAAATCACATAGTTCCTACCTTTATGGATCTTACTGTCTCATGGCAGGAGTAGATAATACAAAATTAATTAAAATATATAGCAGAGGCTAGGCATGGTAGCTCATATCTGTAATCCCAGCACTTTGGGAGGCCAAGGTGGGAATATTGTGTGATCCCAGAAGTTCAAGACCAGCCTGGGGAATGTAGTGAGACCCTATGTCTACAAAAAAATTTTTGGTTTAAGATCTACGAGAAAAAAACAAACAAGCCCATTCAAAAGTGGGTGAAGGATATGAACAGACACTTTACAAAAGAAGACATACATGAGGCCAAAACAAACATATGAAAAAGTGCTCATCATCACTGGTCATTAGAGACATGCAAATCAAAACTACATTGAGATACCATCTCACGCCAGTTAGAATGGCAATCATTAAAAAATCTGGAGACAATAGATGCTGGAGAAGATGTGGAGAAATAGGAACACTTTTACACTGTTGGTGGGAGTGTAAATTAGTTCAACCATTGTGGAAGACAGTGTGGCGATTCCTCAAGGACCTAGAAATAGAAATTCCATTTGACCCCGCAATCCCATTACTGGGTATATATCCAAAGGATTATAAATCGTTCTACTATAAGGACACATGCACATGAATGTTCGTTGCAGCACAGTTTACAATAGCAAAGACCTGGAACCAACCCAAATGCCCATCGATGATAGACTGGTCAGGGAAAATGTGGTACATGTACACCATGGAATATTATGCAGCCGTCGATAATGATGAGTTCGTGTCCTTTGTCGGGACATGGATGAACCTGGAAACCATCATTCTCAGCAAACTGACACAAGAGCAGAAAATCAAACACCGCATGTTCTCACTCATAGGCGGGTGTTGAACAATGAGAACACATGGACACAGGGAGGGGAGCACTACACACTGGGGTCTGTTGGGGGGAAATGGGGGAGGGACAGGGGGTGGTGGGGAGGTGGGGAGAGATAGCATGGGGAGAAATGCCAGATATAGGTGAAGAGGAGGAAGGCAGCCATGTGTGTACCTATGCAACAATCTTGCATGTTCTTCACATGTACCCCAAAACCTAAAATGCAATTAAAAAAAATTTTTTTGGTTTAATTAACCTGGCATGGTGGCATATGCCTGTAGTCCAAACTACACCGAAGACTGAGGCAGGAAGGTCACTTGAGCCCGGGAAGCCAAGGCTACAGTAAGGTGTGATTGTGCCACTGTATTTCCAGCCTGGGCAACAGAGCAAGATTCTGTCTTAAAAAATAAAATGTACAGCAGGACAGGGTCAGTATTTCAGGAAAGGGACACATGAAATGATTCCAAGGAAGAAAAGATGACATTTGTCCGTTTTAAAACATGCCTAGGATTTCCGTAGCCATGGTTTGGGTTATAAAACAGTTCCAAACTGATAGAATGCCAAAAAGTGAAAAGATCTATGCTCGTGAACATGGAGTAAGCCCTTTTATGCAATTGTTGCCAGAGTGACAATAAATTCTAGTTTGCCTAGATAGACCCTGGTTCTACCTGTCTTCCTGGTATAATTATTGATAACTCCCTCTTCCACTCTTAAAAGTGTCCCAGTTTAATAGTAAATTATACAATGACTGGCGGCCATGAAAATGCACTATTTGGCTTTCTTGCTTTAGGGAACACTGCTGGCTGGCTGGCTGGCTGGCTGGCTGGCTGATTGGCTGATTGATGGGCTGATTGATTGGCTGACATCCCAGCTACTGCCTCTCTGTACCCACCACTGCTTTGGCAACAAGGCTGTGCTTCTCAAGGGGTGCTCCCAGCCAGTGGCCAGGCATGGTGGAGGTGTTAAGTATGGCATGCCCATTCCAGCAACACAAGGAGTCCTTCACTGAGAAACTTGGGCTCAAGCACTCCCCATTGACATGGCTAAACCCTTCTTGGAACTATGCTGCACTCCAAGACACTTCCAAGCCTATCCTCCTTCCTTCTTCTTCTCCTTCTTAGAGGCCAGACCTGCATGTCCTTCTGAAGGCTTTTCTTGCCTCCTCCTCCACCCTTCCCCAAGAAGTCTTGAGCACTTGGAACCCCATGTTAGTGTTTGCTTCTCAGGACATTTGAACTAGTAAAGTGGCCCTAGTAATTGATAAGTGTTACATATTAGATGAGAATAAGACTAGAAAGTAAAATTGGGATTATATTACAGGCAACTTTGAAAACTGCATAGAAGAATTTGACCTTTAACTCAGGAGCCTCTGAGGCTCCACTGAGGAAGGTTTATAATAGGTGTTAGAAAATAATTATTAATTATTTGATCTTGCTGATGATGAAGAAGGATAATTGAAACAAGGAGACCAGTTGGGAGGGTACAGCAATTGTCCAATAAAAGTCCAAACTAGAAATAGTGCATGTGATTATAAACATTGGCATGGGTGTGAGAGACACTGCTGAGGTGAGTTTGGTTACTTATCACCGTAGATAGGGATAGCTATAGAGAAGGCTCTGGTGCTAATCGAACCCCTTGGAGATGGTCAGAACAATAAGAAAGGGAAGAGGAGACCTACTGTTTTCATTAACCCTGCAGTGAGAAAAGTATTGGGAGCTTGAAGGAAAGTAATCATGTCTTGATTTCTGCAAGTAGCTAATAGGTGATTAAGACCTCCCATTTAATGGCATCAGGACTGTCTGCTGTCCATTTCCTAGACCAAAGAAAGGTGATATTGCAGTGCCTGCTCTTAACGTTCTCCCCTAAATCATAACCAGGAGAGCAGTAGCTCACTGCTAATGCTAAGGATTTCTGGCAGTTCAAGGACAGACTAATTGGAACCCAGTGAAAGATGCAGGCTGTGTTTTAGAAGGAAAAGACCCCAAGTTTCTTGATACCTATAGAACAAAATAAAAAGATTTTCATCTGCCTATATATCCAGAAATTGGATTTTTGTAATACCACTCCTCCCTTCTCTCCATCATGCATGGGGCTGCCCTTTCCAGTTCCATGAATATGTCCTTTTGAATGTTTAGTTTATGCTGGGCTTTACGATGGACATCCCCCATGTTATTGACTCACCAGCTGAGATGTTTAATGCAATTGAAACTCCAGATGCCTCAGCTGATAAGTAACCTGTATGAATCAAGGTATTTCTCTCAGGAGATCAAACAGAGGAGGCACTGTGGAGAGCAGTAGGAAGAAGATGGACTTTGGAATTTACCCTGAGAGCAAATGATAGCTCTGTTACTTGCTAGCCCTGTGACTAATGCTAATTATTTTAACTTCAGTGTCCTTACAGTGAATTAGGAGTATTGGTATTTTCTGAGTTCTTTTGAGCATTGCATGAGTAAACATGAGCTTTTTACATGGAGGTGCTGAAAAAAAATGTAGGTTCCTTGCCCCTTATCATATTGCTGTTGTCTTAACTTTCTTAAGTTCTTATTTGTTCTTATTCCCGAACCCAGCATCACCTGGGACTCACACTCTGTTGAACTCACACTCTTAAATCATATATCTGCATCACTTCCATTGCACCTACTTACTCAGCCCTGCTGGGGCATCCCTGAGCAAACTGCTTCCCTCTCTTGTCCTGCCTGCTGAGAGGCCTTGGGTCACTTTTCTGAAGTCGGAACCTTCCCACTCTGGAAGCATTTGATTCTCGTCTGTCAAATGAGGGAAGCAGCTTAGGGAGCTAGAAGGCCCTTCCAGCCCTGGTGTTTGGTAGGTCCCTGTGCACAAGACCACCACCTGATTGTGTCAAAATCTATTACTGATTTTTCTCTTTATCAAAAACAACATGTTTTTATAAAAGATGTTTTCAAAAAGAGACAGGTGAGGAAAGAATCAAAACACTCATAACTTTATCATTCCTGAATGTGTCTTACAGTCCTGACGTGTGTGTGTGTGTGTGTGTGTATGTGTAAAACAGTAATTACATTCCCACTTTTTGGTCACATCCTTTTAAATGTTGTAATTTCTTGAATTTTTTCCATGTCACTTGAATATTCCTCTAGAGCATCATTTCAGGTATCTGTCTAGAATCCATGTATGAATGTTTCATGGTTTATTACTGGACATTTTAGGGACTATCTTGTTTTTCCACTGTTATAAACAAGGCAGAGCGTTTTGAAAAGTGCCACAAATAGCATCTTCTGTGCATCTATCTTTTCACGTATCCTTGAAATTGAATTAACAGAACAAAAGGTGTGCGTATTTTTAATGTGTTTGGTATAACATTGTTAGATTTCCCGGCTGAAAAGAGGGACCTCTTTATTTCCTTCCCTCTGGGAGTCTGCAGCTTTGACCACCTGGTTTCTGATGAGACAAGTAAGTCCTACTTGGGCACAGGAGAGAAAAAATAACATTTATCCTTACTTGGGTAGATCTGGCTCCAAGTCTCCTGTGTTTTTAAACTCTCCTTGAATGGAAAATCTTCCTGGCTAGTGCACGATGATTCACTATTTATCAGCCAGTAGCTCCTCTGTCTCCTGTAAATTGCCACCTTTGAGTCAGTGAACTGTTCTTTTGAAGTTGGACCCTTTGGGAAGAGCCTGTCTGCACCTCTGTCTCATCAAACTGGAGAATTTCATCTGTGTGTCTTTCTGTAATCTCATTTTGCACAAGATTTTCTATTTTCTCTGTTACTGGCCTTTTGATTTAATGTTTTAATTTGGCATGTAGGTTCTTTGTACTATTATTTTGGATAGTTCATGCCATTCTAGGTAGAGTATTCTGTAAAATTTTTTTGAAGCATCATTTTGTGAAAGATGTCTTACAGACCTAAATTATTTATTTACAGAAACAAAAACAAGATAAAAAGATATGCACTTTTGATAACTAGATAACTTTATTTTTTCAATTCCAGTGCTCAGGAGAAAACCACCTGTTCTTTTATACAACAGGATGAAGCCAAGCACAATTTTTTTTTTTCTTATTGACTATCTGGCACATGGGTTGTTGCTTAAGCAGGTTGATCATAGCACATTTTCTAATTTGTAAGAATGTGAATCCATATGCTCCTTAGAAGAAGACTGCGTGGGTTGGCCTTGCTCCTTCTGGACAATGAAGCTACTGTTGTAGGGTACCCTCCTTGCACCCAGGATCCGGGACACCAGTGAGCGGCTGCCACAGAACAGCTCTCCGAGTGTACTGTTACAGCAGCATGTGGGAAGGCTTATGGTATAGTGATGTGACAAGCTGTGAACAGCAGATCAGAGAAAAATGTGAGATAATTTAATTGAGGAGTTTGGAGAGAGGACAGCTAAAGAGCAGAGAGCAGGGACCTGGCAGAAAAAGGCCATCTGAGGAAGGGATAAATTATGAAATAACATTCTGAGGACAGGGTGAAAAGGGTGCTTCCTCATTCTCTGGCAGTTTGGGTCAATTTCCTACCCTCACATGCTTTGCAACAAGGGAAATAATTTATTTTTATTACTGCCCCATTCTTGCAATGGCTTTTTTTTTTTTTAATATTGCCTATAGCAAGGCACCCATTTCTATGTAAGAAACTGACTTCCTCTTTTTTCTGGGTTTGATATTTACTATTTCTGTTATATTCTTTTTTTTTTAAGTAGCAGTAGCAATGAAAGTCTAGGGTCAAGCTGTAGTATGTTCTCTTTGACTCATCCTATATCTCTTGGAGGCTACTATAAGATTTTTTTCTTTCTTCACTGTCATTGGCTCTGATATCTGAAAGGAATAATTTCAATCTTCATTCACAAACCACTTTTTAAGTTAGTTTTAGAGGTCATTTCTTATCGTTTACTCTCAAATTATCCTTACAGGACCAGTGGTTAATTTGACATTATCCTATCTTTTAGTAAATCTTAACCCCAATATCCTGAGTGCTTAAAAAACAACAAAGAGAGATCAAAAAGGGTTTGCCTAGAAGTATTAAGGTATTTGATTATTCACATTGAAATAATTCACCTACTAATTTTTCAATTTTCTATTTTTTGTGCGTGTTGAGACCAGTCTTCTGTTTTAGTATGTGTGATCATCTTTTTTAGAACAAGGTCTTGGAAGAGTTGACCGTCAGTTATGGGTCATGGAGTAGTTAAAGCCATTCCTGACACTTCTGACTTTGTATTTCATTTTAGAAAACTTTCACATATGCCAGTGACAGAATCTGTGCCTCAGAATCATAGAGAATCATCAACTTTGGCCCTTGAGGACAGACATCACTGGAAAACAAGGATGAATACACACAGAGAGAGAGAGAGCATATGCACGCAAGAGAGAGAGAGAATGCTAAATAAATAAAATTTTCTTTGTGTTGTGCGCAATTACAGATATGGTTTGTCCAAAAGGCAAGCCATAGGAATCAGAATCATGACCTTGGTCAGTACATTATATCATAGAGTTCAACACAATCATGTAACATCACTTCTGCAGGTTGTCTTTGGTCACACATGGTGTTGCAAGAATATTGATTCTAGATTAAATTTAACCCCAAATCTCACTACCCCTAAATTTAATCTTAAACATAAATTCTACGTCTTTGACCTCTTCGGAATTATCTTTCTGTGCACGTAAGTCTATATGTAGAATTTAATGTAAAAATTTTAAAGCAGAAATTCTAGCTTCAAACTCTTATTGAAGTTTAATGTGTTATTGGTTACACAGTTGAAAATATAAAGTATTGTTGTAAGTCAAAGAGAAAAGGTCAAAAAATGACTTTGCCAGACACACAAGGACATTGTCTTTCTCTACCAGTTTCTTCCCGCTGCCTTGTACACTGTGTTTTCTTTTTTTTTTTTTAATTGCATTTTGGGTTTTGGGGTACATGTAAAGAACATGCAAGATTGTTGCATGGGTACACACATGGCAGTGTGATTTGCTGCCTTCCTCCCCATCACCTATATCTGGCATTTCTCCCCATGCTATCTCTCCCCAATTCCCCACCCCTCGCTGTCCCTTCCCTATTCCCCCCCAACAGACCCCAGTGTGTAGTGCTCCCCTCCCTGTGTCCATGTGTTCTCATTGTTCAACACCCACCTATGAGTGAGAACATGTGGTGTTTGATTTTCTGCTCTTGTGTCAGTTTGCTACTTAAACCCACGTGTTTTCCCTCTCTGTGTAAATCCAATCGTGTGCTTTTTGAAGATGATATCCTCCTTTCTTGGGGTTACCATTCTTTTTAGCATAATGGTTCAAGATGTCCAAATTAGTTAGAGGGAGACTTAATGCATTCATATATTATAATATGAATAATTTGATTTGAAGACCTGGCATACCAGTCGTATTTGGGAGAATGACACTTCACACAATTTTAGAGGATATATCTGCAGAAAGAGATCCTCTAAGGAGCTTCAAGAAGCCTTGTCAAGCATTTTTCCATCATTCTGGGAGAGCTTTGATCCCATTTTAAACTCTTCACTAAAAAGTTTATGTGTGATTGAACTAGCTTTTAAAAAGCTGACTACATACTAGTTTTGTAAACACTTTTTCTCTTTACTCGCCACCCCCACATCTTCCTAGGTTTATCTCCAAATGCTTTATATTACCCAAGCACTTAAACAAGATTGCAGACATTTTCATCTAAGCTAGTAGCAGTTAATTACCTATCTTTGTCTGTGTTTCAGCACTTAATACTATTTTGACAGGGGCTGCATACTCTGTCTTTCTGGAATTTTTTAAGTGCTCTTATGAGTAATTTGAGAAATTCCAAGTACAGATTAGATGAGCTATTCTTTCCTTTGTTGCTTTTTTCTTCTTTAAACATTTAAAGAGGACCCACTATGTGTCAGGCAGTATGCATTCCTCTCTCTCACATACAGTGTCTGATTTAGTCTCCTCTTACCCTGAAACTGCACCTGCAATCACCGCCATAATCTCAGTGTATATGTTGTTTATTTGGGGGGTGGGAGGGAGTTGTTTGAGAGCGTGGTATAGAAAGGTCATGATCCCTGGGAACTATGTCCTTTTTTATTAGTGATTTTGTCTACAAGGGTGTTGCTGCTCCCATCTTTGTCAGGTTGGTAAAATCCTGACAAATAAATGGAAGAGAAGTTGGTTAATGGAAGAGAAGTGCTTTACAACCAAGGATGATAGCTCTGTGGGATATTTCAACATAAGTACGTTTCGGTTTCTTTTGAAAAACCTGTTTACTCATCTGCATTGTAGGTGAATAGGAGGCCTAAGTCCCAAATGGAGTATGTCAGGAAGGATTACTGATGTATTTATGTTTGCTTCTAGAATATTTGTAAGAATTGGTTTTATTACTCTCTTCAGTGGGGCTTATGGGGCTTACTCACCCAGTCATTGTTTGAATATCTCAGGACTCTCATTCTGAAACAGTGGTGTTCCTGAAGGTGCTTTCCCGAACCTGAGGAGTGAAACCTGCCCCAGATTCGGGCAGGCCCAGCCAGGATCTCCCTTTTTTGGCTCAACCCCTGCTTTCCTCCGCTGGGGCCAGACCCATGGCAGTTCTGCCAGTGCCTTACTGGCCTCAGGGGATAATGTTCTCTCTCTTCCAGCTCTTCTCTTGACTCCCAAACTTTTCTTCTTCCACCCTCCCTCTGGTTTTCCCTCTCTTTTTCCCCTTTCCTTCCCTTCTCCCAGTCCTTCAGCAAACATTTATTCAGTGCCTACTGATTACACAGCACTGTACAAAGTTCCAGGGATCCAGAACTAAATAAATAGAATTTTCCCTTTTTTGTATACAATTAACAGATGTGGTTTTTCCAAAAGGCAAGCCATAGGAATCAGTTTTTTTAAATAAAGGAAAAAAGTTATCTCTATGTGAATCAATTCTATGTTCCTATTTAGAGTTGCCATCAAAGTACTTATAGGTGGGCATTTTCTAGCATGAAAATTTTTCAGGATGACATTCATTCAGCAAATACTTATTAAGTGCTTAGTGTGCCAAAATCTGTGCTAGACACTAGAAACCTAAAGACAGGTAAGATCAGGTCCCTTTCTCGAAAGACTCACCTTCTAACAGGGGAAAGAGTTCTATAACATATATAGTGATGTCATAGTAGATCTCCAGGGGGATACTAAAGAGTATAAGTGTTGAGCGGGGTAGGGGCAGGAGTGTTATTCACTGCTATTTTTAAAGTGCCTGAGACAGTGCCTGACACATAGTAGGCTCTTAATATTAGTAAGTATTTGTTGACCAGCCAAGGGGGGCAGTCCTCAGTCAGGGCTCATTCAAAGAGGTGGCATTTCAGCTGTTTCACGAAGGATGAGGAAAACACTGCCTAGGAGGAGAAGCACATTGTAGATAGACAGAATACCAGCAAAGCTGGAGGATGTGGAGGTGCACAGAGGTTCATCGAACAGCCTCAGCATACCTCAGAAGGAAGTGTTGAAGAGATGCTTCCAGAAAGGCAAACTGGGGTCAGAGTATGAAAGGTTTGAAGGCTTTGGCCTTTTTCCTACTGCTCTGACCAGGACGGGGAGATATGGTTCAGACAACCTTATGGAGTAGAAACTGTTGTGCTTATTCCACAGATGAGGAAACCAAGGCACAGAGAGAGTAACTTGCCGAACATAGCACAGCTGTTAATGGACAGAGGTGAATTTGAAGCAGGCAGGCAGGTTCCAGAGACTGCATTCTTAACTGCAAGCCACATTGCCTTTACATGTCATTGATGTTACTATTAATTTTTCCTTCCTTGTACCATCTCAGTCCAATTCCCCAGCCCTCTAGCTGCCAAGACTTTGTGGGGAATAGAAGGAAAGGTGTGTCTGGTGCCTGACCTTTCTCACCATCTCTCTTCATGTAAAGCAGACCTATCCCTGTGACATTTCATTCCCTCTAGACCCTGTCTGAGGATGGAAATGAATTTGATAAATGAATCTGCAATGAATAGAGGGTAGTGGATAAATGAGTTAGCCTCCTAAGAAACACGTCGACCTTTTAACTAACTTGCAACTGGCTGTCACCCAGAAGAGTAACAAATTTCATGCCAATACAGAATTCTTTTTAGCTGGAATACCTTAAGTCACACCCGAGGCTAGTTTAACCTGCCTCTAATCATGTCCAATGTACTATTTATATAATGTCTCTTCCTTTAGTTCTTTTTTATTCTTAATGCAATTTCCCAAATTATCACAGTCACTCTTATTCATTGAAACTTTAGAAAACAGAGAGAAGCAAATAGAAGAAGATTTAAATCTCTTAAAATGATCTTCCTATCCAGCAGTAACCACTGTAGACTTTATAGAGCTTGTCTGTCTATAGTCTTTTTTACATTGTGTATACATGAAATATGTCTGAATATAAGGCAAGAAGGGGGTTTTGTTTGGCCAAACATTATCCTTAAAGTGGGCATCATCTTATAATCGAGTCCCTATAAGTCTCTCAGATTATGGACACTCCTCTATTATTTTATTTTGAATAACAAAGTACTATTTAGGCAAACAATCCTGAAATAATTATCCTGAAATCACTTCAGTCAGCTTGAGTTTTGGGTGCTTATAGAGATCAGTTGCTAGAATTGCTGTAAAAATAAGTGTTGAAATTCAACAGAAACTTAGCCATTATGCCTAAAGGTGTAACCCCACAGCCTAGGGTTGGATGCTATGTGGAGCAACTCTTTTTTATATAGAGCACTTTTAAGAACAATACAATAAGTGATTCAATAGTGGAGATCATGTACAGCTCAAATGATGACACCAACTTTCTTAATATGATGCAGATGGATATTTCCCACTCAGGATCAAATTTCCAGTGACAGCATCACATACTAAGTCAAAGATTCTATCTCAGACAATCAGAGGTGTTAGATGACTCGAAAGACAGTCTAACAATGATGAAGACATTGAAGATGAGTGTGAAACATTTGAATTAAAAAAAAATTTTTTTTTTAGTCAAGAGTCTAGTTCTGTCACCCAGGATGAAGTGCAGTGGTACAATCTCAGCCCATTATAGCCTCAACCTCATGGGTTCAAATGATTTTCCTCATACCTCAGCCACCGAATAGCTGGGATTACAGGCATAAGCCACCATGCCCAGCTAATTTTTGTATTTTTAGTAGAGACAGGGTTTCGCCATGTTGGCCAGGCTGGTCTCCAACTCCTGGCCTCAAGTGGTCTGCCCGCCTTGGCCTCCCAAAGTGCTGGGATTACAGGCATGAGTCACTATGCCCAGCCTGAATAAAATTTTTAATAAAATATTATTTCACAAAACATTTACAAATCAACCTATTGTATAAAATCTAATTTGAAGTATATACATATATATATATATATGTATGTATAACTAAATTAATAAGGTATCATCTAAGAAGATGATTATTTTATCACATTCCTCAGAGTTTATATACTTAAGTTAGCAAAGCTGTTTATCTTTTTTGTTATTTTTGTTTTGTTATTTTCTGTTCTCATTGGTAAAATAGGAGATCATTTTTTGAGGCTACCTTATATTGAGGTATATGTGGCAATATAGATTCATTGGTTTAAAAAAAAAATAGATCGAGGCCCTACGAGGTGGCTCATGCCTGTAATCCCAGCACTTTGGGAGGCCAAGGTGGGCAGATCACTTGAGGTCAGGAGTTTGTGACCAGTCTGGCCAAGATGGTGAAACCCTGTCTCTACTAAAAATACAAAAATTAGCCAGGCATGGTGGCACCCACCTGTAATCTCAGCTACTCCAAGGGCTGAGGCAGGTGAATCACTTGAACCTAGGAGGCAAAGGTTGCAGTAAGCCAAGATTGCACCACTGCATTCCAGCAAGACTTCCTCTTGGGGAAGCGGCAGGGGCAGGGGTTAGGGACGGGGCGGGGGGGAAGAAAACAAGATCACACAATAGATTTTATTTTATAAACTGCATCTTATATTTTATAAAATTATGACTATTTTCCATGCCTTAAGCTTCTTAACCTAATCATTTGTAATGGCCGCATTAGAATTTGTGAACTAGCATTTATTTAGCCAGTCCTCTCTTGTTAGATATTGAAGATTTTTTCATTTCCTTACTATGATAAGTAACCTTGATGAATATCTGCATAGATAAGTCTCTTAACTGTATCTATGGCTATTTTTCTTAAGTTAAATTTCTAGAAATAGAATTGCTGAGTCAGGAACTTGGAAACAGGTTGCCAGGTCACACCAACCAGGAATACTTTCATTATATCTTAGGGAATTATTCAGTTATTGTTCCCTTGTGACAGTGTCTTAATTAATTCGGAGTAACTCTGTAGCGTGATCATTTTATTGCTGTCCAATATGTTTGTTTTATCTTCATTCTTCCTCACACCTCATGCCTCTGAATTAGTATTAAATAAAAGTTATAGGATTTCATGTCTATTTCATTGTCCAAACCTATTGATTGAAAATGTTTGCTACCACTTGGGTTAGTGAAGGTGTTTCTGTAGTACCATGTGGTATGTTACCCTTTTCCTGTGAATGGCATTAAATCATTAGAAAATATCCCTGTGTCTTTTGAGATGGAAAAATCTATGATTTTCCTTAAATTCAATGGAATACTATCACTGTAGTTTACTGTAATTGTGTTGTTTTTCTTTCCATTTGTTGTATATGTTGCTAATCTTTTTATTATACAGCCTCAGAAGATAAGGAAGCTTGCAAAGCCCTTATGGGAGACACTGCTACTTTTACACCAAATAGCTTTCTTGTCTTTGCTTACCAATTAGAAGAATCCCTTTTATAGTTGAGCTGCTAGCCAAAAGGCATGTTTCCCAGCCTCGCTGGCCATGTGACTAAGTTATGGCCAGTGAGATGTAAGAAGTGTGTGTGTGGGAGTTCTAGGAAGTTTTAAAGGGCTAAGCTGCACCCTCTTCAGCCCTTCTCCATGTGGTTTCTTGGAACATGAGTGTTTCTTGGAGCACCAGCACCATTTTGGACTTTGAGGAGGAGGACTGCATCCTAGGATTGGTAGGAAGGAAAACTGGCAGGAGCTTGGGTCCTGATGAATGAGGAAGCTTCGTATCATTCTGTACTGCTCACCCCTGACTTCTTTTACATGAAAGAAATAAACTTCCATATCATTTAAGCCCCAATTTGGGGAGGGTGTCTGTTAGCTAGAGTCTGGCTTAACCATCTGAAACAAAGATGCTGTAGATTTTATGGCCACATATCTTCCTGTTCCCTTTCCTACATTTTACTTCTCTAGTCTCCTTAGCTAAAAGGGATTTCTTAGTTGAATTAGAGGCCCTCCACCCCCACCTGTGTGGAAGTACAACTGGTAGTGTTCAGATGGAAGATAAGGACACATCCAAAACTGTTACATAATCATACTTCTCATGTTCATTCACAAATACTGTTGAAGGACTGTTGGTTTGTTGAACATCCCCATCCTCTGTCCCTCCTCCAAGAAAAAGAAAGGGAGGGTTATTATTGCATAAAGAACTAACAAATGAACTCTGCTCTGTCAGAAAGTAGGTCTGGCGTGGCGGCCTGGAGGTGATGAGGCAGCAGCTGGTCTGTAAGCAACAGCTCCACATACTCAGCTTTAGTGTCTTCAGGGAGCTCATCACTGTGCATGCACACAGCCTGCTGGGGACCTTTCTCCACCTTCTCCCTCACTTTTCTTACTAAAGTAAATTATGATCATGTGTTAGGTTTATCTAGCTCTTTCAGTGAACAGCTCGAGGCACACCGCTTTTTACATGGAACATTCAATATTATAAAACATAATCATGAGGAACATGGCAAAGGATGACTAGAAGACATAGAGAAAGATGAAAAGGGTGGAGAAAAGATAAAAGGAGAGAAAATTCCCGATTTTAGCCATGGATATACAGAATCACTGTAAAGAGACTTTTAAAAAAATCTGGTGATAGATTCTTGAAGGCCTTTGATGCCTTTTTTTCAGTGAAGTCACCCTGAGAGCAAACAAGGAAGTCAAGTAGGCATATCCTGTTTATTCATCTTGTTAAAGTACATGTGTACGGGAAGATGATGAGGTGGAAAGGGCATTCCTTCAAAAACATGAACCTGGCTCCCATTCTGGTGTGTCCCACTTGAGGCCCACAAGATTAACTTCACCCCACTGTCCTCCCACCCCACTTTCTTGTTACAAAACCACGCGGTATGTGAATTGATGCAGACATACAGACATTAAAGTGGGGTCTTGGTATTGAGTTTACTATGCCCCACTTCATTGTGTTTGTTTCCATTCTTGATAGAGCTGTCAGGAATTATTATTTAATGACAAGAAGTGGGTAGAGCTGGAGAGGTGGGCCTGGAAGATGCCTCCCCAGTTTAATATGTTCTGTTTCCTAGGATGTGCTCCTTAGTGGATTTAATAAATTCCTCTCAGTAATTTATATTGGCATGTCATCTCCAAGCTCTTGTAGTGATGTTTTTCAAGGATTTTTTTTTTAAGGGGAAGATTTACATGGATCCTTTTTCTACCCACTGTGAAAATTGTCTGTATGCCCCGACTGGTGTATTTATTTTATTTTATTTTTTATTTATTTTTTTGAGACAGATCGTGCTCTGTCGCCCAGGCTGGAGTGCAGTGGCATGATCTCAGCTCACTGCAACCTCCATGTTCCAGGTTCAAACGATTCTCCTGCCTCAGCCTCCCAAGGAGGTGGGATTACAGGCACATGCCACTATGTCCAGCTAATTTTTGTACTTTTAGTAGAGACAGGGTTTCACCATGTTGGCCAGGCTGGTCTGGATCTCCTGATCTCAGGTGATCCACCCACCTTGACCTTTCAAAGTGCTGGGATTACAGGTGTGAGCCACTACACCCAGACTCCCTGATGGTTTAAAGAGACTGTCACTGTCCAGTTCATATCCATGTTTCTTCCATTTGTCTCTTTGATGAAATCTAGAATGAGCCTTCAGTTATGAGAAGACGTATCCTGGAAAGAGAGACAGATTCTGCGTGTGTGTGTGTGTGTGTGTGTGTGTGTGTGTGTGTGTGTGTTTGTTTTATGAGTAGAATAGTCATAATCTCATAGAGTATTAGGGCTGGGAGAATCTGTGAAGCCATTACCATCACCACCACCGCTCCTTATGTTTTATTGTTGCAAACCTGGAGTCCCAAAGAGGTGAAATCACTTGCTCTGATCACACAGAGTCAATCTAAGCCTAGTCCCACTCACTTCATCCAGCTGTCTCACACTGCCTGGCTTTGCAAGACAGCAGCCGAATCTTATTAGAAGTCTGGGCATCAAGTCCTTCTTGGTTTAGAATTGTCTTGGAATAAATCATCCTGATTAGGGAGAGCACCAGAGAATTATAGAATCCCACAGGCTTCTCAAAGATAATTCATTTTAAACTGTTCTCCGTAAAAGCCACATAAAAATGTCCAACAAATCATAGAAAAATGAGCTCATGGAGTTAACCACAAACTTGAATAAGAATGTGTTTGTCCAGAGCTAGAAGTATGTAGAAGATGTTTTCAAAAGTGTGGCAAGTAGTAAAAATTGGGAGAAGAAAGTCTGGAGCCTGGCTTAGTTCTTATTGTTTTTCTGGGAAAGAACAAAAAAACAAGTTAGATCCAATTCTCCCTGCCCCACCCTAATTTTCAATGTTCTCAGAATTTGTTTCTTTGAAGTTCAAGCTCATAGATTTATGGCCTCTTTAAACAGTTGAAAACTATCACATTACACTGAAACACACATGTTTTCTGAAAGTTCTGTTTAGGTATTTGCAAAGAACTAGTATACCTCTTAGACAGCTTAGAATTTAGGCAGAACTGCTCTTGTCTAACTTACTTCGTGTTACTTGAAGTGGAGGGATTGTTGAATGAAATGTTAGTATGAGTATTCCTTAGGTGATACTGTGTCTTGGGTTTAAAAATGGCAGACAGAGTCAAGACAAACCTGTCCCTCTTTCTGTCTGTGTCAGGCTCTGCCATCTGTTCTCTTCCTGGCTTCGCTGGAACAGGCATATTTTAATGTATGTGCTCAGTGCTCATGTCAGAGGATGGCGGGACATGCTACCAGGACAGCCTCACTGTCAGGACGGGTCCAGTGAGTCTACAAGTTCCTTTTTGAAATGGGAATTTGATCTAGGTTTTTGCACATCTGTTAGCTCCTGCACGTAAGTCCAAGTCTTTCTCACATGCTAGTTTCCTTGTATCCTGTTTCTTTGTAGGATTTTTAAAAAGAAAGAAAAGAAAAATAGGATGACTTAGTGCTCATTATTGTAGGGCCTGGCTGTTGTGTTCACATTTGGTGACCACTGCTTTTTGCTGTCCCCATGAAATTAATTTTTTTTGCCTTTTTTTCATCTTAATGTGTAGAATTTTATGACAGAGAAGCCCTGGTAATATTAAATATCATTTGTAGTTAATCTGTTCATTATTATCAGCTTTGCTTAATTTTGCCAGTGATAGCCGCTCTCCTTCCTAACTGTTCACTGTAGCCATTTTCAGTATCACATTTACAAGGGGGAAGTAAAGAGTGGGTCAGGGGAAGGGCATTTCTATGGTGCCTTATATGTGTAAGGCATTTTATATATTGAATATTTATCAAAATAAACATATGAGGTAATAATTATCAGTCCATTTTGTGAACGTTGCAGCTGAGGCTGAAAAGAACTAAATGATTTGTCAAAGGTTCTGCAGCTGCTACTGCAGTTGACAAGGATTTAAAATCAGATCACTCTGACTCCAAAACCAGGCTCTTTACATACTGTTACATTCACAAAGCAGTCACTAGCTTTAATAGGCCTATTTATCCATCATAGAACTGTCCCTGAAGTTTATAAAAAGAAGAAAGTTATGTAGGTATCTGTGGAGGTGAAGGAAATCAGCCGTAGTGGTGAGCAACAGCGAAACGTAGTGCAGAGTCACAGCCCAGGATTGCACTCACAGGACTGACTGATCACAGGAAGGAGGGTGGATAGGTGATGTCTGTGGAAGGGAACTGGTCTTGGAGAAATTCAGGAAGTTTGGGTGAAGTGACAAAAGACAAAGGAGGAAAGGGGCAGAGTAGTAGAAAACAAGGAGCAGCCAAGATGAGAAGTAGGGATGATGTGCTGGCCATGGTAGAGTTGGAAACTCCAGTGGAAGTGGCCACAGACCTGGTGGCAGTGGAAAGGTCAAAGACGATGATAGAGGTTCAGTGTATCACCCACATTCCATCAGCCATGAGGCCTCAGCATATGATGTCCCCAGTGAATGTCTGGTGAGTGAGGAAATAAGTGGGAGGAGGGCTAAGGGAAAGAGAATACAAGGCTCCTAGTAATCTTGATCATAGTAGGGTCTGCTCCTATTAGATAAGGTCTTGCTCTGGTGCCCAGGCTGGAGTGCAGTAGTATGATCACAGCTCACTGTAGCCTTGACCCCCTGGGCTCCAGCGATCCTTCTGCTCAGCCTCTTATCTGAGACCATAGGTGTGAACTACAATGCCTGGCTAATTTTTTGTATTTTGGGGTAGAGATAGGGTTTTGCCCTGTTGCCTACACTGGTCTCAAGCAATCCACCCACCTTGGCTTCCCAAAGTCCTGGTATTCTAGGCGTGAGCTACCGCGCCCAGCCTAATGCTTTACTTTAAAGGTTGTTTGTGAACGGAATTCTGATCAATGTCAAACATTCAGTAAAACTTGGGGGAAAAGTGTAGCAGAGGGTTATTGGTGCAGAAGCATCATCATCTTCTAAACTCCTGGTGCACATTCTCAAAATGTGACCGATAAGATGGCAAGGTGTAGGTGACAAGGAGGGAACAGAGCTTTACTGTTTTATGATGAAGCCAGAGATAAGGTTTTAGTTGGCTGTGTCAGGAGGGAGGACAATGGTAGCAACAAGTAAAGAAAATGTTTGTAGGATGTGAAAACTACTTTGAAGAAGGAAGACAAGGCTGCCTCAGTTTCATTCTCTATTTATTTAGAAAAAAATGCCATTAGCATACTACCAGGGAGGTGATAACTGTTGCACGGTCATCGCGCCATTGGAGGAGGAGAAAAATTACTCAAAATTAAGGAGGCTGCTGAAAATTATTCTAGGAGTGTAAATCTCAGGGCTATCAGTAAGGCCTGGATCTCTTCATCCCATGTTTCCTACTATCTGCTCTGCCTGTATCTGCCATATATCCAATAACTGTTAAAGACCCAAGGCCCCAGAGACAGGGAGGTATGACCCTCCTAAGTTGATGGGAAGGAATTGCCCCAGCCCTTTCAGACTCTCTCCGGCGAGGTTACCTGCCCTGACCAAAGCACATGCCAGTTCTTTGCACAAGGCTTCAACTCAACCAGAGCTTAACAGCTCTCAATTTAGACGTAAATATCAACTTCTCTAGAAAACTCTCTCTGCCTTTTGGTCAAGAAGACTAGGTACTGTGAAAAGCCTCACTCTGGAGGCTGCTATTCTGGAGATGGTCACCATTCAAATTATTCTATGCACTGACTGTTTCTGCTGCATGATTATTGCCATCCTGATGAAACTTGCCTGTAGGCCCGCTGACCCCCTGAGCTATGCATCCTGTGATTCCAGCTCTACCAGTTGCTCCAGGCTAATCCTGCCTCACTAACCCCGTCGACCAGGAAGGACTCCATTCCATCCATCCTTTTGTAAAATGTCAGCCTTCATCACTCTTCATGCCTAGGTTGATATTACAAACAGTACACTACAAAGATGTACATTGATGTATATCATCAAAATATTTCTATACTGTATTACAGAAATATTTCTAAATTAAAATGGATTAAAAGTGAAGTCATGTGTTTGAAGTGTTTGAAGGAAAATTCATTTCTAAAGAGGAATTGTTTTCTTTCTTCTTCTCCCTTGCTTACATACTGAATTGTATCTCAAAGCCGGAGTTTGACATTACCTGATTTAATGTAGGTGAGGGTGTTTAGCAGCATTGAAGACATGCTGGCAACAGATGTACTTAATTCTGGGTTTATTCAATTCTGGTGTGTCTTACACCCAGAGGGACCACTTACATCTCTGCTGAGTTTACTTTTGGATTTCACTTAGGTTTCTTTCCTGGTTTCTCCTCAGGACATGGATAAAAATAAGTCCTTATTTAATATTATGGTTGCTACATGGGTTTTGAAGGAGGAGAAGGACAAAGGATTGGGTGGGCAGAGATAATATAAAAAAGAAGAAAATATAGTCTTCTGGGAGCTGTGATAAATCTAGTTGAAGAGACAAGAAATTAACTGATTTGCATTTGAATAGCCATCAAAGCAGTAAGTGCTATAAAAGAGATCAAAAGGAGGTACTCTACTTATTACCAAGTAAATGACCCGAATGAGGGCTGCACCTTCTCAGGAATGGCCAAAGCTGTCTTCCTGGAGGAAGTATGACTTAACTGGGTCTGGGAGGGTAGCTGGACGAAAGAAGTGAGCATTTTAAGTCTGAAAAGATGATATGCAAAGACAGGAAGTGGGTGCGGTGCAGGGCTCAAGAAGTGGTTCGGCAACGCAGAAAGGGGAAATGGGATTGGAAAGACAGGCTGGTACTAAATTGTTGGGGGCCATGAATACAGTCTGAGTTGTGGACTGCCGTTTTGTAAGCCCAGGAAAACCATTACAGTGGCTTAATGGTGGTGTCCCTGACAGGTTGCTGGGGCCCAAACCAGAGGTGGAAGACCAGTCAGAGGTTTTTGTAATGATGTAGCCATGGTAGGAGTGGGAGGAGGAACCTGCACAGAAATGGTGACTCTAAGAGTAAAGAGATGGAGATGGAGATGGACTCTGGGCACAAAACAAAGAGTAATCTGTGAGATGTTGGAGAAAACTGAATATGAATATTAGTGGGGCCAGGACAGCAGAGGAACCGGAAAGATAAAATCAGAGAAGACCCTGAGGCTCCAAGTCTGGGAGCCTGGAAGTATAATTGATGGACATATGAAGGAGGTGGGGGTGGAGGGGCACTGGTATATAACTCAGGCTGGTTCTGATGTTTGGCATATAACCCAGATTTGATCAAAGCTGTTTACAGGGTATGAAGAGCTCTGTTGCTTGCTCAAAGGATAATCTTCTGCCTTAGGATAAAATAGATGAAGACCAAGTCACGTTGACTTACGTAACACTACATTGCTTATAAGTAGAAGTCATAGCCACTTGGCAGAGGAGCATGGTTTACACTCTTTGGATGAGACTCTAGGACTTAGACAGCTTCCTCTCTTAATATCTACTACACTGTTACATCCATTTTTACTGCTACCTGTTTCACAGTAGTGTGTTTTCATTTACTTTTTATTAGCCAGTAGTGTCTTCTAAATGGAATAAGCCTGGATGTGGTTATGTCCATCATCAGCAAAAGTAACAGCCTCTTGACCTCTTGGCATGAACATGTAATACTAAGGAGGAGCACTCTCTGAAGCTCTGTTTCCATTTAATTTAGGAATGCAATCACTTTCGTTGGCTGCCATAACAATAATGAGCTTAATTTTTTAGTTGTGAGTGAAAGCAGCTTGCTCAGCTTGGCATTCTCTTTGCCGTGGCAGCTGGCCCACTGACCTCATCGTTTGGGTTCCCTGTTCCTATGATGGAACCAATACCACAAAAGTGAAATGCTGTATTTTCCAGAGTCACGCTACATGTGATTGTTTGTTTACAATTACATAATGCCTTAAACTTTAGTTCAACCCTCCCAAAAATGGACATAAATGTGGTATTTGAAGAGTGAGTTCATGTGTAGAAAAAGGATTGAGATTCGCCCTAATAAAGGGTTAGGTTAATGACCACAGTCTGTCCTTCTGGAGCTCGTCTATCTGTTTAGAAGCCTTCACTGACTTTCAGGGTATTAGAAACAGGAAGTTTGGTATCCTGATGGCTGCCCCTGGTTCTCAACAGGTTGGTGCCTTTGAACTACTTAGGGGGAAGCTACTGCATTTTGGAATTATTACAAAATGAGGAGTCAAATGCACAAAGGTGACTCTTTCTTTTGAAGCCAGCCAGCGGTGTACAAAGGCATAAGTGTAATCCCCAACAAGAAAATGATGCCTCTTACTCTGATTCAGCAGCTGACACACAACTAGAAGCAGGCTGGGAGTGTGGAATTTCTGAATTCATTGGAAGTTCACATTTGTTCTCCACATGTCACAGAATTCATCTTCTTGTGTTGTTTTTTAGGGTCAAACTTCACTATTACTGGTAAATGCCTCTGATAACTGGTAGATGCTTCTACTCCCTTTTCCCCAGTGGTCCTCCCGAGAGCCCACTCCTGGATTTGTCAGGTGGGGTAGGTGATACTAATGTGAAAGTCCATCCTCTGCTCTCAGGAGTGACTCTTCCCATTAAAAGACTGTATTAACACTAATAACATCCAAGAGTTTATGCTTTGGAAAACATTTTGCACATCTATTATCTTATTCAGTCCTCACAAACAACTCTGTAAAGCAGGTAGTATCAGATTAATTTTATAGATGAGAAAACTAAAGTTCATAGATTAACCATAAGTCTTAAAGCAAAGCGAGAAACAGGGCCGGGATTTTAACCAGATCTGCCTTCAGATTTCATGCTCTTCTAACTTCGCCCCCTTCAAGTGAACAAAGTCTCTGCTTCTGCAATATAGCCTCTAGCTGTCTTAGTATTGCCCCACAGTGAAGCAGGGGGTGCTGGCCTCCACTGGCTGTTCACAATCGATGGTTTCTATTGGGGTGAAACCGCTGGAGATGGATAGAAGGCCACGAGCTCCAGACAGCTGGCTTCCAATTCCAGTTCTGCCATTTTGTTAGCATGATAGCTGTAAGCAAGTTATCTAACCTCTTCAAGCCTCAGTTTCCACCTTGGCAAATGAGAACACTAAAAGTACTCACACTCAGGGTCATACTATATTGGATGAGAACCACATATGTGAAAGTGTGTGGCACATATGTTATAGTCCAGGGCAACAGAGATAATGCTCTTTCAGTGTTAGCTGCTATGTCAGCATCACCCTCATCAGGTAGGACCAGTGCATCCTGCCTCGTGACTGTATTAACATCTGTATCCTAGGTCACCTGTATCCTGGGCATGGGCCTGTATTGGCCAAGGAGACCTCCTCTATCTTGGATTTAAAGGGTGTCTTACAACTTCTCACTGCATCTCATCACATCAGCAGGAATTCTACCAGTCAGTGGTGTACTCTAACAATTCCCAAATGCTGGACGGGCACTGTGGCTCACTCCTGTAATCCCAGCACTTGGAGATGCCAAAGCAGGTGGATCACATGAGGTCAGGAGTTTGAAACCAGCCTGGCCAACATGGTGGCCCCATCTCCACTAAAAAAATACAAAAATTAGCCAAGCACGGTGGCGGGCACCTGTAATCCCAGTTACTCGGGAGGCTGAGGCAGGGGAATCGTTTGAACCCAGGAGGTGGAGGTTGCAGCCAGCCAAGATCTTGCCACTGCACTCCAGCCTGGGCAACAGGGCAAGACTCTGTCTCAAAAAAAACAAAACAAACAAAAAAAACACTTCTTGAACTGATAAGCAAATTCAGCAAAGTCTCAGGATACAAAATCACTGTGTAAAAATCACAAGTATCCCCTTACACCAACAGTAGGCAAGCAGAGAGCCAAATCATGAATGAACTCCCATTCACAATTGCTGCAAAGAAAATAAAATACCTAGGAATACAGCTAACAAGGGATGTGAAGGATCTCTTCAAGGAAAACTACAAACCACTACTCAAGGAAATAAGAGAGGGCACAAACAAATGGAAAAGCATCCATCTTCATGGATAGGAAGAATCAGTGTCATGAAAATGGCCATACTGCCCAAAGTAATTTAAAGATTCAATGCTATTCCCATTAAATAACCATTGTCATTCTTCACAGAATTAGAAAAAACTATTTTAAATTTCTTATATGATCAAAGAAGACCACATATAGCCAAGACAATTCTAAGAAAAAAGAACAAATCTGGAGGCATCACACTACCTGTCTTCAAAGTGTACTACAAGACTATAGTAACCAAAACAGCATGGTACTGGCACCAAAACAGACATATAGACCAATGGAGCAGAACAGAAATAACACCACACATCTACAACCATCTGATCTTTGACAAACCTGCCAAAAACAAGCAGTGGGGAAAGGATCTCCTATTCAGTAATGGTGCTGGGAAAACTAGCTAGCCATATGCTGAAAACTGAAACTGGACCCCTTCCTTACACCATCTACAAAAATTAACTCAAAATGAATTAAAGACTTAAATATAAAACCCAAAACCATAAAAACCCTAGAAGAAAACCTAGGCAGTACCATTCAGGACATAGTCATGATCAAAGACTTCGTGACAAAAATGCCAAAGCAAGTGCAACAAAAGCCAAAATTGACAAATGGGATCTAATTAAACTAAAGAGCTTCTGGACAGCAAAACAAACTATCATCAGACTGAGCAGGCAGCCTACCAAATGGAAGAAAGTTTTTTCAATTTACCCATCTGACAGAGGTCTGAAATCCAGAATTTACAAGGAACCTAAACATATTTACAGGAAAAACCCCATCAAAAAGTGGGCAAACTATATGAACAGACATTTCTCAAAAGAAAAAATTTATGCAGCCAACAAACATGTAAAAAAAAACCTCAACATCACTGATCATCAGAGAAATGCAAATCAAAACCACAGTGAGATACCATCTCACACCAGTCAGAATGGTGATTATTAAAAAAATCAAGAAACAATAGATACTGGTGAGGCGGTGGAGAAATGAGAATGCTTTTACATTGTTGGTGGGAAGGTAAATTAGTTCAACCATTGTGGAAGACAGTGTGGCCATTCCTCAGGGATCTAGAACCAGAAATACCATTTGACCCGGCAATTCCATTACTGGTTATATACCCGAAGAATTATAAATGGTCTACAAAAACACATGAACACTATTTATTACTGCACTATTTACAATAACAAAGGCATGGAACCAACCCAAATGCCCATCAATGATAGACTGGATAAAGAAAATGTGGTACATATATACCATGGAATACTATGCAGCCATAAAAGGAATGAGATCATGTCCTTTGCAGGGACATGGATAAAGCTGGAAGCCAGCATCCTGTGCAAACTAACACAGGAACAGAAAACCAAACACTGCATGTTCTCACTCATAAGGGGGAGTTGAACATTGAAACCACATGGACACAGAGAGGGGAACAACACACACCAGGGCCTGTTGGGGGGTGAGGGGTGGGAACTTAGAGGATGGGTCAATAGTGCAGCAAACCACCGTGGCACACATATACCTATGTAACAAACCTGCACATTCTGCCCATGTATCCTGTTTTTGTTTTTTTTAAGAAGACAAAAATATGTCACAGAGAAGTAGGAAACTACTTTAGTGAAGTTTTTAGGGCTCCAGTAGTCTAGGACAGTGGTTCTAAAACTATTTGATATTTAGAACCCTTCATAGACTCTGAAAATTGTTGGTGATACCAAAAAACTTTTGTGTATATGGATTTAGCTGTTAATGTTAACCACAGAACAAATTAAAACTGAGGGAGAAAAAAAATTCCCAAAGCCTAGTAGGATGAATACCTTAAGTTGTCAGTTATTTGCATCTTGATATGGATTCTTTCCTCTACTTCCTTCCGAAGAACAAAAGGAAGGAGAGTTTGGTGCTGAGGAGGAATGAGAGGGGAAGGAGAAGCATAGGGCAGGACAGGGTAACGGGCAAAGCCGGAAGAGCTCTTTGGAAACCTGCAGACCGTGGCTGGGGAAATAGAGATGGGGGCATAAGGGACAAGTGCACGGGAAGGCAGTGAATCCCAGCCCACAGTTTTCCTTAGGGTTAGCTCCATGCAAACCTTACTTTCAATAGATACTTGCATATCCCATCTAAAGAAAGTTCTTGTGCTGTGTAGTTTTTACACGAGTGGCAACTTCACATTGCCAGAAGCACCTTTAAAGTGTAAATGGTCTTTTTCAAGGCCTGTGACTTCTCACACACAGAACACTGCTCAGCAGAAACTGTTCAAACACAACAGCCTCACGCCACAGCAGATCGCTGAGCCAAAGAGTCTGTACAGCATCTTCAAGATGAGACCAAATACTGGCTATCGCACCTGGCTTCTTCTTTAACTCTACTCATCTCAGATAACTTGAGATAATTAAATAACACTGCATTCTTTCTGATTTTTTAACGTAAATCATTTCTGAGCAAGAAAGTCACATCTACCCAGCCTCCCAAAGCCATTGTAAGTACAGGGTTATTGTTTTTAAAAGGAAGAGGAAGATGAATTATTTGTGTCTCAGGAAAGCTGTTATCCTGGCATCTCCTTTTCTGCTGAGGTGGTATAATAAGCAGCTCAACTCTACTTCCCACCCTGGTGCCTGAGGCTTGCCCTAGAGGGAAATGCTCTTGAAGGAATAACCACCCGAGAGGCCAATTGTAACAGAGGCTGGGGGAGAGTCTCGCAGCCTTGCCTCACCTCAGAAAAGAGGTCCATGTCTTCTCACGCCTGCAGCCATCAACCCCGGAGTGAGAAATCCTTACCTGGAGAGTGGTGGCATTTACAATCTCAGATGCATTTCACAGTTTCTCTTTGGAGCAACTTTAGTGTGTATGGGCTGGAAAAGAGGAAAAGTGTGTTACTTTTTTTTTTAATGCAACAACGTCGTATAACTCTGTCAACACATAAGACAGTCTGTCAAAGCTCTCTGCTGGTGTTGCTGCTGTGAATTAATTTTGAGCGTCACTTGTGAGCAGTAAACACTTTTGCAGTGTGAACAACTCTTTTGTACAGTAGGAGTTGTCAACAGCTTGCCATCCCCCCCTTTAAGGGAGGAAGGAAACAGAGGCTGCCTCTTCCCTGGCAAGTGAAGTTGACTGGAGTAGGAGGAGCAGAAATTTGTGGTGCTCCCATTTTGCTGTTTTATCTTTTCTTTTGACCACTTGGCTGTTAGATTTTCAGTGAGACTGGAGAATAAACATAACATGTAGAAATAAGAATTTGACTAAGCCACTGGGCATTTGGCCACTTCTTGCTGGTTTAGAATTGGTTCTAGAATGTATGATCTACATCACTTTTGTCCTTAAATTTGTTAGAGGTATCACCATGAAGAGCAAGATGCAAAAACACACAACTTGTCTGCCAAACACTGACTGGAGAGAGATGCTTCTCAGTGTTTTTACATTTTATTACTGTTATGTTGAATATTTAATTGAACTTGGTTTACACAGTTAAAATATAATCACTTCACTAGGGTTGACACTTCATATAGTTCTATATTCATGTTCACTCTTTTGTTTCTTTTTATTTAAAGGTCTTTGTTCTTTCTCCCCCTTCATCCCGTAACCAAATATTAAAGTCTACTCTCTGTAACTGTGGCAGACCTAAAGCTTCCCCTCTGCCAGCACCAGATCTGACAGTAGCACTGAGAGCATTGTATGACACTGTAGCAGCAGGCTTCCTTGACTCTGACCCACATTTTTGAGATATGTTCCCGAGTCCCCATCCCTTTCAAACCTTTTAAGAATCTATTGGGCATAATGTTCCCATTCTAGCAGCTACTGGAGTGTTTTAGCATGTGCAGTCCTTAAGGTATGTGTGTTTAGTCAGGCTTCTCCTTTTGTCTTAAAAGGCCTTCCATCAGGTCTTACAATGGTACCTACTTGTTCTGACATCCTGAAATGTGTTGAATAAAGACCTCGTTCTACCTATTCATATCCCAGATCACAAAGTGGAGCCTAGAGACTTTCTCTCCCTGCGCTTTCCTCTGTTTCCTTGCAGCCAGCCCTCCTGGCCACCTGGCATAGTGCTCTTGCTGTACTGTGTGCAGAAAATGGTCAGCAAATGAGAATGACCGCTTTCTCTCAATTCACAAATAAAGCAGCAACTAGAGGGTGGCAGGGGTGGATGAGGTGGGTTTTCACCCATTTGGCATTGTCTTCAGGTTGAAAGAGAGTTCCAGGGGCCCTGTGAGAAGACCCCTGCCATGTCTTGTTGAGTAGAGAAGTTGCTTGCACTGGATGTTGAGCCCAAGGTGGATACCTCTGTGACAAAGCAGGCCTGAAGTCACCCTGGGAGTGTGAGGGGTACATGTGTCCTGTGGAATGGGCATGGTCTGCACATGCTACTGAAGTCAACCAGTATACATGATCTGACCCCACCCCCAATTTTTTTTCAGTTGGTTCTAAGCAGAGAAGCAGTTTTATACCCAGTGAAAAGGATACAACTGTTCTCTTTCCTAAGATACAAACATTTGGAGAGGATTGGTCTTTTTCAGAGGCAAACGTGCTATTTCTCTTGCCTACCTGGAAGGGTGGTTAGCTCACCCCATTCCTGATGGAGAGGGGAATCCGTATCATGAGAACCTTCAAAGGGTTAACCAAGGATGTTTTTAAAATGGAAATCATTATGAAATGTATGTAACATGAAAGGCAAATGCAAAATACTTAAATGACAGGTGGCATCATTTGAAAAGGATGTGGGGGCTGATCCCAGAGCTGTGATCATACACAGCTGCATTAATTTGCCTAATCACTGGATTGCTGTAACCAGTGTCTATAAATAAACACACAAACTAATCTTTTGATTATCCTTTTTTATGGCACATTTTCTTCTCCCTTCCTTTTTTTTCTTCTTCATGTCTTTTCATTGTGATTAAACCATATTTCTAAACTTTGTAATTCCGCAGATTCTTTTATAACTGTTATTTTAAACAACCAAAATAACTTTGGACAGTTCACAAAAAGAGAAATACAGATGGCCGATAAATGTATGAGATCTTCAGCTTTGTTATTGCTTTTAGAAAAATGCAAGGAAAAAAATCAATGAATTGTCATTTTTAAGTATCAGATAGGCAAAAGTTAAAATTATTGGAAAAATTCTGGTGTTGGCAAGAGTATGAAGGAAAAAGCATTCGTGTGCAAGGTCAGCAGGCATGCATACTGGTGTTCTGGCATTAGGTATTGAAATGATCAGTGTGTGTAACATTGCACACTGGCTTCTAGAGATTTACCCAAAAATAATAGTGACAAAACAGAAAGATACTTTCTCAAGGATTTTTAGGTGAGCATTGTTTACAATAGTGGGAAAAATGGGAAACTAGAAATGATCATCAAATGAGAGCTCATTAAGTAAATTCTGGTACATAAAGGAATACCGTGTATCTATTAAGAAAGATCATAAGGTCTGTATATATTTCCAAGGACAGAGGTTACAATACATTGCAATGTGGAGAAAGCAAGTTACAGAACAAGGGATATGTTTGCAGTTATAATACAAGTTATAATATATCCTGCTGGGGCAGGACCTGAAATTCTGAATTGTTAACAATTTCCTTAGTGTTGTCAATGCTGCTGGTCTGTGGACCACACTTTGAATTGCAGGTAAAAGTGTACACAGACATCTATGTGTGAATAAATGCTCGGAAGTACATGTGGAAGGTTTCCCAAGATGGTAAAGCTGAATATTTATTTGTCTTTGTGCTTTTCTGTATTGTTTAATACTTTATAATGCATCTGTAGCCAGCTTTACATAAACAATAAAGCTGGGTTTTAAATAATAAATAGCCTTTTGCCTACCTGGGAGGGTGGTTAGCTCACCCCATTCCTGACAGTAGAGGGGAATCCGTATCATGAGAACCTTCAAAGCGTTAACCAAGGATGTTTTTAAAATGGAAATCATCCATTTTGGAAACACGTTTTTTTAAAAGTTGACTTCAGATCTACTTCTCAAACATTGAAAGGGGTCCCCAACAGACCACCTGGGCCCATCATTTTTAAGGATGGAAGATCATTAGAATCACACAGGAAACTTTGAATAACACAGATTCTCCGGCCTAACCCCCAGAAATTCTAACTGAGCCACCCTTAGGTGGAGAAATCAGCTTTTTACAAAAGTTCCCCTGGTGATTCTGGTTTACGCTAGGTCTGGCCCCGAAGCAGCCATCAGATGCCTTCTTCATCAGCTTTGGGGCCCAAGTCGGCTTTTGGAGGACAGCTGTACCCTCTCTCCTGCTCCCCTCAGAATCGCTGTGCTTCGGGGTGTCAGGAGGAGATTTGGGTGTCGTCACATAAGATTTCTATTTCCGATAGAAATTTCTTGAAGGTTTTCCACCAGTCTCTTTATAAGTTGTCCTAGCCTTCAGTGTTAGTGTCCTGTGCTCAACAAATTACCACAAACTGGGTGAATTCAAGCAATGTTTATTCTCTCACAGTTCTGGCAGCTGGAAGTCCAAAATCAAAGTGTTGGAGGCCCGTACTTCCTCCAAAGGCTTTAGGGCAAAATCCTCCTGTGCCTGTCGCAGCTTCTGGGGAGGCCTCAGGTGTTCTCGCCTCATGGCTGAACGACTCCAATCTCTGCCTCCACCTTCACATGGCCTTCTCCTCTGTCTTCTCTTCTGTGTCTTCTAAGAACACTTCCCCTTGGATTTAGGGCCCACTCAGCTAATCCAGAATGATTTCCATCTCAAGATTCTCAACTTAATTACATCTGCAAAGGTCCTTTTACTACATAAAGTTTCATTTCCCGGTTCTCGAAGTTAGGACATCTATATTGTCGGGACCTCAGTTCAACTCCCTACACCTTCTAAACTATTCAACAGCAGTTTTGAAGTTAAGCAAAACATTCTAGATTTACCATTTTATTTTTCTCTGCGATCGAGTTTTCGGTTTTTATGTCTCTTTTTTATGGATAACTAAAGGAAGGTCTCCCTTGAAAAAAACAAAACTGTTGCCATGGGCAGTCAGTAGCTATACTAGCGATGTGTCTGCCCCATGAAGCTCAGGCTTCTGTCCTGGTGGGTCTTCCTTCCTCTTGTTGAGCAGTTTTATCAGGCATCAGAGGGGCTGGGAGAGCCAGGCCTCGCCAACACTGTCTCTGAACACTTACACACTTCTTGCCTGTGCTTTTCTTTGTCCAGGCTCTCCTGGGATGCAGAAATTAGGGAGGTGTTTACTGAGGAATAAAACTAATATCTCAGTAGAAATTTAAGACAAATGTCATCCTAAGTCTGTTACTGATCGTGTTCAGTTGGACTTTGAACAGATTCAGGGCCACTTTCCCCACCCCAGCCCCAAGGAGAAAGAGAAAGGAAAAGACTAAAATGAGTGTGGCCTGTCTATCCCATCTTACTGCCTTCAAGAAGTGCTTTCCTGTAAACTTTTTTTGGTTGTTCTTGTTCTGGTAAGGGAGGGTGAATGGATTTGATACTGAGACTGCCACAAGCCTGTCTCTTTTTTGTGTGTTTTACTGACTTGATCCTTGCTTCATGCTACAAATCTCTCATAGTGGGTATTTTTAGTTGAGGAGGAGGTTTCTCAAAAATGCTTTGACAGTGTCTGCTCATGCACAACCCCTGGGCATCCCCAGTGAAGTGCTTTGAGTCACGACCCCTTAAAATCCCAGGCAGAAATGTGGGTTTGGCCCATGGCGTGCTTTGCCTGGACTTGTGTCATTTCTCAAAATATACAGGTGGAGAACCAGATTAGTAAAAGGAAACCTTGTCACACATGGTAGGGTTCTGCTGTCCCAGAATCAACCTTTACAACTGGAAAGGTTCAGTCTTTCTTACTTGGAAGGGTTATATTCATTGACCTTCAGTTAAACCAGTCTTGCCAATAAGTAGGTAGCCTCACACCAGAAATAGGGGGCAAAAGGCAGAATTACTAAACATTTAAGCAACATGTGAGTAAAAGTATTTGGCCTTTATTTTTCTTTGTTTAAAATATGCAAAGATGGCCAGGCACGGTGGCCCACGCCTATAATCCCAGCACTTTGGGTAGAGAAAGCAGGTGGTCTCATGTTCTGTGAATAAAGAAACAGGTCAAGCCAAGTGGATTACTTGAGGTCAGGAGTTCAAGACCAGCCTGACCAACATGGTGAAACCCGATCTCTACTAAAATTACAAAACATTAGCCGGACATGGTGGCGGTTAATCCTGTAATCCCAGCTGCTTGGGAGGCTGAGGCAGGAGAATTGCTTGAACCCAGGAGGCAGAGGTTGCAGTGAGCGAAGATTACGCCACTGCATTCTTGGGCAGGACAGAGTGAGACTCTGTCTCAAAAAAAAAAAAATTGCAAAGGTGGCTTTTTTCTCTAAGATATCTGAAATTTAGATATATGTATTTTTATTAAAATAATGTTTTTATTTAAATAAGTAATAACCATTAAGAAAAGTTGAAAAATTTTAAAAATCAGAAAAAGCAATAAGAAGGAACCCTATGTACCTAGAGCTTCCCAGGGTTCCAGGCTGGTTGCAGAATCAGAGCCCTCTTAGCTAACGTGACTGGGAGAGGATGTTTTCTGGTTAATTGAAAAATCAATTAAACAGTGAGTCTTTTTTTCAAGATACTGCATACCTAAATCATGTATTTAATCACAAATCAACAGTTATTTACCAATCTTTTGATGTGAGCCTGAAGCCTTTTCTTGGAGTTTGGGTCTACTGATTGGAATTTCATGTAATCTTTCATGCACATTATTGCATGATTTCCATTTTCACTCTCTTTAAGTGAAAAAAATCTTTTTTTTCTTTTCCTCGGAAAATTAAAGCAAGTAATTGAAGATAAGTGAAGAATTTTTAAAGACACTTGCAACACAGTCTGACTGCAAAGTCATTTTAAAATTCTTATTATTTCCCCAATCTTTCACAGTTGTCTCAATCATATCTAATTCAATGGCAGATTTCCTCTAGTGACTTACCTCTTTCATTTCTTTAATTTTACTAAATTTTCATACAAATAACTTTATTTTCACACTCATATTTCATTGGCCAACATAATATTTAATATCTATAATTACAAAGCAGGTATAGCTGGCATTTATAGTTTCTGCAGAGAGAGCTAATGTGTTCCAGAGTACCAGAGAGAACCTTCAATATTCATTTGACCACAGTATTGGTCAGTATATTTTATACAGGGGATGGAGGATGCTGATTAATCCATCCAGCTGATTGGGGTCCATTGGTTAAAAGACTATTGGATAGGTTCTGAATCCATGCAAAAAATTCATCAGCAAAAACCCATTCAAAAAGCAGGTCGTCTTCAGATGGTTTGAAGGATTCTGTCAAACATAGGGACCAACTTTGGCACATTAAAGATCCATGACAAGACTTAAGATATTTGAAGGAAGCTTATGGTTACACAAATATTTGGCTTCCTCTGAAGGGCCAGTAAACATATCAGTGAAGATGTTTGTAAAGTAGGCAAGCTTCACTCTGATAATCCTGTACTTCACTGATTTTCCTAATGGTTTATTTTAATAAAGTAGGGTTTTTTAAATTTCAGATTTATTTAACACATTATTGAATGCTCACAGAGTTCGGTACCTGCTAAAGTAGAGAAAGCAGGTGTTCTCATGTTCTATGGATAAAGAAACAAAGCCAAAAACATTTCACCCCATGAGAGTAGTGACCATCATGGATCTCCTGTTGTGATGTTTGATTTAAATTTCGTCCCAAGTCTGTGGTCTTCTCCCGGTTTTTAGGGTCCTGGTAAGGCCTTAATGAGTAAGCTTTGTGAGGAATATGTCTGTCTTGTTAATTGATGTCCCCAGCAGCTGGCATGAATAGGTGAATGAATGAATGAGACCAGTCACACAGCTAGCAAGAGCTAGATTTGGGGTGAGACCTAGGTCTTCTGACTCTTGATCCTGTGTCTTTCCAGTGCATTGAAATCTCCTAGTCCTTTGCTGGCTTTCCTGGGTCCTTAATGTTCCCCTGACCTGAACAAGACCCATTGTCTAGTCGCAGGCAGATTATGACAATACAAATCAAGAGCAACTCCCTGATTTTGACAGATTTGGCAGGTTTTTGTTGTTGTTGTTGTTGTTTTATTATTGTACTTTAAGTTCTGGGGTACATGTGCAGAACATGCAGGTTTGTTACATAGGTATACATGTGCCATGGTGATTGGCTGCATTCATCACCCCATCATCTACCTTAGGGATTTCTCCTAATGCTATCCCTTACCTAGTCCCCCAACCCCCGACAGGCCCCGGTGTGTGATCTTCCCTCCTTGCATCCATGTGTTCTCATTGTCCAGCTCTTACTTATAAGTGAGAGCATGCGGTGTTTGGTTTTCTGTTCTTGTGTTAGTTTGCTGAGAATGATGGTTTCCAGCTTCATCTATGTCTCTGTAAAGGACATGATGTTTTTAACTTGAGCTTTAAAATTATCTGGAAATGTCCAAGTCAGCAGATTTTTTTCAAGGTGGATAAACATTATGTTTTAAGAGATTGTTTTTACTAGTAACTAAGAACTTCTAAATACTTTATTTTATTTAAAATATTTTAACCCCTAAGAATCTTCAGTAAATGTTAATTATATCCTTTCGGCAACTTTTGCAGTTACTGGGTAATATTAAATTCTGATATTTTTCAATAAATAATTGCTTTTTCAACTACTGGGTAACAGTATATATTTTTTGAAGGTTATTTCTGCAGCTGCTCAGCTATTCTATGTATTGAGATTTCAGGCTTTTAAGTCTAAATTGATAGCCCAGTAAACTGACACAACAAATCAAGTGGAAGATTGAAGTTAAGCATTTCTCTTTAATGTATAGAGTATTTTAAATGATGAATTTCTGGACATTATATTAGTATGTTTAAGTTGATTTTTGGCAAATGTGAATTACTCTCATTTATATTCCTCATTAAGTCTTCATATTACAATTGTTGATTGAAACTAACATAATTAGGTAAAGACAGAGCTGGGCCCACAGGAGACCCTGGAAGAACCATGACTGAGTCATCATTTTAAAATGTAGCCACATGAGCATGACAGGTATAAATACGAACAGTTCCTACAGCATGTAGATCAAAGTTCCCAAATGTCATAGGCACATGGAAGCTTGCAAGTGCCACCTAAATATTTACATGTAAATAAATTCTGCAATTTATATATCATGTCATATGTTTATGCAAAGAATGATGGATGATAAAATATATTTAATTTAGGTAAAATATTCTGAACATTTGCTATATACTTGAGACTGGGCTCAAATTTTACTTTATATGTATTGTCTCCTTTAATCATCATAACAATCTTATTTGATAAGTACTATTATCTCCATTTTATGATATTGGGTTTAAAGGAGGTAAGGAACATTTTCTAGATACCTTATAGGTAGTGAATGTCAAAGCTTAGAATCAAATCCAGGTCTGGTTAGGCCCCAGCTCCCACACCTTAATGATTGTCCTATACTGTGCTGCCACCTTCTTGGATAACTACAAATAACAAATGTTCCTTTGTTTATTCCACTTTGACATCAGATACTTACAATGACCCTGTTGGCTTAATATGATCAACTTTTCTTAAGAGAGCATCTTGGTCCTTTCATGACTAAGGCATTTTCATTCATCAAATGCATGTCTATTGAATTACAAAGACGATATGAACATTAACATGTCAGTTATAGCTCATGGGTACTGATCATTGTTATGCCTGTATTAATAATAGGTACATATAGATACAACAAAATTATTTATCAAAATTCTTGCCAGCTGTGAGGCTACATCTTTGAAAGGAATAAACTCTCCCAGTGAGACTAGCGATGTACTCAGACACAATAACATGGGCTTCTAGAAAGCTATTTTTATCACTACAGAGTGACTTCTTTTTCCCAACTTACAATCCATCAGCTTAAAAGGCTTATTTACTGTGGAGTATCATGATCCTTTCATCTTGTTTGTATTATCCACAGAGCAGAAAAAGCTAGTCAGTACCAAAGAGAAGTCAGCTGTGTGAAGCCACTGTCCCTGTTCCCTTAGTATGAATAATAGATGGTTCCTCTTCAAATTTCTTGGTTAGCATGACATTCCTAAAGGATGTCCATAGGAGATGACTTTGCTTTAAAGCTTATTACCTTAAATTTTAATTGCTTTTGGAACTTCAGTTTAAGGAACTTTACATTCTCTATTAAACTTAAGTGTCTTCAACATAGCCACATAAATGAAACTATAATGAATCATACAAGAAAAATATCATAGTCAATAAACACTGTAGAATACTTTAATCTATAACTTAGATGCTTGTAAACATGGGATGATGTAGAAAATAATGAAATCGGACAAGATGAAAAAGACTTTAGGAGAAGAGAGCCTAAACTTAGATAAAGTTTATTCTTGCTTGGCATGAAAACCACAAAATAATGAAGAAATGTATATTGATCCAAAACATAAGTAAAGGCTAAACAAGAATGCTGAAAATCAAGTGCAGGAACTAGGAAGAATCAAAGACATTAAACAAAAAAGAAAATCTAACCACATAAACATTCTCTAGAATTACCTGTTTTGTCTTTGATGGGATTCACAGATTAGTTCCTTTGTTCATAATTCCATAATTGTTTTTGAGCACCTGTTGTATCTTAGTAGCAGTCTAGGTGCTAGGGCTCAGTGATGCACAGGAGGGCAGAGTCCTTGCCCTTAAGGAGCTCACAGTTGAGTGGATGAGGCTGTAAATAGGCATTCGTCATAAGAATGACAAAGGCTGTGATTGCAGAAGTATAGGATGCTATAGAATTACAAAAAACAAAACAAAACAAAAAGTCAACCTAAATAAAGAAGTAGAGAAGATAGGGAGAGTCAGAAAGGTTCTGAGGGGAAGTGCTCTCTAGTCTTACACCTAAAGGATGAGTTAGCCAGGGAGAGGGGAGGGAAGAAGGAATGAGCCTGTGAATCCCAGATGACAAAAGAACTGAAATTCAGGATGGCTGGAGCAGAGAGCAGAGTAGGAGTGGTGAAAGATGAGGCTGTAGACAGAGCACTGTCCTAGTCATAAACAGCCTTGGAAGCCGTATTTGAACTTCATCCTAAGATCAGTGGGATGAAAGGAAGTGGCATGATCACATTTCCATGTTGAAAGATTATTAAGAGCACTGGGTGCATGCGGCTTGAGAAGCAGGCCGGAGAGACAAGAAACACCCAGCTCTTAGCACTTCCTTCTGAACAATGGCTGAATTCATAGACTGTACTTCAAGTCAGTGTGGGAAATATTATTCATCTGTGCCAAAGGAAGGAGGGGCAACCCATGTCTATCATTTTCACATAGGGAAGTCAAAGCTGCACATGTGCTTGGACATAGGGAATGGTCAGAAAAAAGAAAAGACATCCCTTGGTCCTGGAGGCCACTATCAGATAGCAAAGCATGCTCCAGAGGCATCCCAACCAGATGAGACTATACCTCTAAGGACCTCCACATAGAAGTATATCCAGGGACCTATTGTGTCACTGTAGGCTGAAGTTACTTAATCAAGAAGACTCATGTGGTAGCAGTTGATTCTAGACAAAGTGTAGACCTGGTCTTCCCCATATGATATAGACCATCACTGCCATCACATCACCTTTTTTTAAGTAGCAAGAATAAAGCCACTATATGATTCTCTTCTTTTTAATTTTTATTTTAGATTGGTGGGTAAATGTGAAGATTTATTATATAGCTAAACGTGTCACAGAGGTTTGCTGTACATATTATTACATCATTATATTTCTATAATGATCAGTGATATTAAGCTTTTTTTCATATACTTGTTGGCTGCACACATGTCTTCTTTTGAGAAGTTTTTGTTCATGTTCTTTGCCCACTTTTTAACAGGGTTGTTTATTTTTCTCTTGTAAATTTAAGTTTCTTGTAGATACTAGACATTAGACCTTTGTTGGATGGGTAGTTTGCAACTATTTTCTTCCATTCTGTAGGTTGTCTATTTACTGTGTTAATAATTTCTTTTGCTCTGCAGAAGCTCTTAAGTTTAATTAGATCCAGTTTGTCAATTTTTGCTTTTGTTGCAATTGCTTTGGTGCCTTTGTCATGAAATCTTTGCCTGTTCCTATGTCCAGGATGATATTGCCCAAGTTGTCTTCCAGGGTTTTTATAGTTTGGAGTCTTACATTTAAGTGTTAGTCCATCTTGAGCTGATTTTTGTATATGGTATAAAGAAAGGGTCCAGCTTCTAGCCAGTTATCCCGGCACCATTTGTTGAATAGAGTCTTTTTCCCATTGCTTGTTGTTGTCAGCTTTGTCAAAGATTAGATGGTCATAGATGTGTGGCCTTATTTCTGAGCTCTCTATTCTGTTCCATTGGTTTTTGTGCCTATTTTTGTACTCATACCATGCTGTTTTGGTCACTATAGCCTTGTAATATAGTTTGAAGTCAGATAACGTGATTCCTCCAGCTTTGTTCTTTTGCTTAGGATTGCATTGGCTATTCAGGCCCTTTTTTTGTTGTTATTCCATATAAATTTTAAAATAATTTTTTCTAGTTCTGTGAAGAATGTCATTGGTAGCTTGAGAGGAATATGAGACATGGGTCCCACCACTGCGGAAAGCCTGACCTGCAGACCTGACTCAACAACAGATAAATTAATTCACTCTCACGCCATTACAATGTTTCAAGTGGGCTAGGGCTGGCTATCGGCTGCTTTCAGAGGGCAAAATTAAGCTAATCAACCCAGACCCTCTGTCTGTCCACACTTTTATTCATAACAGAGGTTCTAAGTTAATACACTTGTGGATAATTAACATGGTTAAGAGAATGATTTTAAGACTAATAAAAGCTTTAGGTTCAGGGGCCCAGAGTAAATGCTATTAACAGGTAATTCCCCTTTGATCTTCCCCAGAGAGACCACCCAGCACAAAATCTACATGAGTAAATAGAGTGGAGACAAATGGGTGTGGGGTAAGGCCTTTGATTATCTCTGTCTCTCCCTAACTTACTGGACTGGCTGGCTGCTTTTGGCCTGCCCCAGTGAAACCTTTTGGCATTCCAAAAGGTTTGAGACTAATCTCTAACTTTCCCTAATATATCTTTAATATTTTGCCAACCACCCCAAGTGAATCTCAATAGGAATAGCACTGAATCTGTAAATTGCTTTGGGCAGTATAGCCATTTTAATATTTATTCTTCCTAAGCATGAGCATGGGATGTTCTTCCATTTGTCTGTGTCTTCTCTAATTTCTTTGAGCAGTGTTTTATAATTCTCATTGTAGAGATCTTTCACCTCTCTGATTAGCTGTATTCCTAGGTATTTTTGTGTGTTTGTAGCAATTATGAATGGGATTGCCTTTCTGATTTGGCTCTCAGTTTGGTTATTGTTGATGTATAGGAATGCTATACTTTGCTGAAGTTGTTTATGAGCTGTTGGAGCTTTTGGGCTGAGACTGTGGGGTTTTTTAGATATAGAATCATGTTGTCTGTAAAAGATCGTTTGACTTCCTCTCTTCCTATTTGGGTACCCTTTTTTTCTTTCTCTTGCCTGATTGCTCTGGCTAGGACTTCCAATACCATGTTGAATAGAAGTGGTGAGAGAGGGCACCCTTGTCTTGTTCCAGTTTCGGGAAATGCTTCCAGCATTTGACCATTTAGTAATATGTTGCCTGTGGGTTTATTATAGATGGCTCTTATTCTTTTGAGGTATGTTCCTTCAGTACCTAATTTATTCAGAGTTTTTAACATGAAAGGATGTTGAATTTTATCAAAAGCACGTTCTGCATCTATTGAGATAGTCATGGGGTTTTTGTCTTTAGTTTTGTTTATGTGATAAATCGCATTTATTGATTTTCATATGTTGAACCAACCTTGCATCCCAGAGATGAAGCGTACTTGGTCATGGTGGATTTACTTTTTTAGGTGCTGCTGGATTTGGTTTGCAAATATTTTGTTGAGGATTTTTGTATTAATGTTCATCAAGGATATTGGCCTGAAGTTTTCTTTTTTTGTTGTATCTCTGCCAGGTTTTGACATCGAGATGGTGCTGGCCTCATAGAGTGAGGTTGGGAGACATTTCTCTTCCTAATTTCTTTGGAATAATTTCTGTAGGTATGGTACCAGCTCTTCTTTGTACATGTGGTAGAATTCAGCTGTGAATCCATCAGGTCCTGCACTTTTTTGGTTGGTAGGCTCTTTATTACTGATTCAATTTCAGAGCTCATTGTTGGTCTGTTCAGGGAATCAATTTCTTCCTGGCTCACTCTTGGGAGGGTGCATGTTTCCAGGAATTTATCCATCTTGTCTAGGTTTTCTAGTTTGTGTGTTTAGACATGTTTGTAGTAGTTTCTAATGGTTGTTTTATTTTTGTGGGGTCAATAGTAAGATCCCCTTCATCATTTCTAATTGTATTTATTTGGATCTTCTCTCTTTTATTCATAATCTAGCTGATGGCTTATCCATTTGATTAATTTTTTTCAGAAAACCAACTCCTGGATTCATTGATACTTTGAATTTTCATGTGTCAATATTCTTCAGTTCAGCTCTGATTTTTGTTATTTGTCATCTCCTGCTGGCTTTGGGGTTGATTTGTTCTTGCTTCTCTAATTCATTCAGTTGGGAAGTTAGGTTGTTAATTTGAGATCTTTCTAACTTTTTGATGTGAGCATTTAGTACTGTGAATTTCCCTCTTAACATTGCATTAGCTATGTCCCAGAGATTCTGGTATGTTGTATCTTGTTCTCATTATTTTCAAAGAACTTCTTGATTTCTGTGATATCTTTTTAATATTCTGTATAACAAAATGGGAAGGACACATAAGCCCTTCTGCCATATGCCAGAGTATAATGGTTGTCTCCAGGAAAAACCTGTATGTAGTTGTTTGAGTCAAAAGCTGAACTGGTTGCTTTTTTCATGGAATACCAATATAGCTTAAAAGAACAACTAATAGACAAACTGTAGTTATTCCAGTTTGGGTATTTGTTTGACAGACATTTTATCAAAAATGAATGAAGCACCCTGATACTTCAAGAAAAACAACTGGCAGAATTTGTTGCCAGTGATACAATTTGAGCTTGAAACAAAAATTAAGATTTTGGAAAACATAACTGCCACTGTAAAGCTTGATAACTTCCCAAGACATGAAGGACTTTTTTTGATGAGCTTGGTGGTGATATTAATGAATGTGAAGCCTTTGGTATGGGATCATGAAATGTGTAAATATTCAAAAGATCTCAAAGATCTCTGTACTTAGTGAACAAGTATTTTCAAATGTCCAGATATATAATGTCATCAAATTATGCACAGGAAATCCATTCAAAGTGCAAGATAGACCAATAGATGTTAACAAAATAAGGAAGGTTTATTGACAGATTTTCAGATAGCACATTTCAGACTTCACATTTTAAAAACTACCATTTGTTGACTTCTGATGGAGAATCAGAGAATATCCACAGTTATCAAAGATGATGAAAATACTTCATCCATTTCCAACTGTGTGTCTGTGTGCTAGATTTTCTTCATGTCCTTCCATCAAAATCATAGAGCAGCAGATTGAAGGCAGCACCAGATATGAGAATCCAGCAGTCCTCTGTTAAGCCAGATACTAAAGAGATACGCAAAAATGTACAAGTGTTATTTCTCTCACATTTTGTAAAATGTAGTAATTTTCATAAAATATGTGATTTGTGTTAATATACAGTGATTTTATTGTATTTCAAATAAAATGAATTCTATATTTTTTAAAAGTTTTGTTTTAATTTCTAACATGGTACGTATCAGTAGATATAACCCACATAAGCAATAACTCTTTGGGGATTTTATTAGTTTTTTAAGAATGTAAAGGAGTCCTCAGACCAGCATTTCTAACACTGAACTAATCAAAGTGGCTCATTTCAAGATGTATTATGGAGGTAGGGCAGATGGAGGTCTATATATTCTCTTTGACTTATCTTCAAATATTTGTCCCAAGCAGCTGTGATGAAAAAGCAAGGTTGAAGGGAGGATGGAAACAATTCTTTTTTGGCTGGCCATGTTATACTCAAGATGCATATTGAATATACAAGTTCAGGTGTTGAGTAGGAAATTGGGTATAGAAATTTGGGAAGAGGTCAGGGGTAACAGATAATACATTTGAAAGTCTTCAGCATATAGGTGAAAAAAGCCGCAGGCCTACGAGTGAATGTACTTAGAGGAAAGAGAAAGTCCAAGGATGGAGCTCCAAGACATTCCGGCATTTAGATGGGAAGCAGAGGAGGACTCCTAGGAAGGAGCCACAGATGAAGCTGATGAGAAGCCAGGACAGTGTGGTGCCCCTGAAGCCACAGGAAGAAGTGATTTCACCGAGGAAGTTGACAACTGAGTCAAGTGATGGCGAGAATTCTTGATATATAAGAATAGAGAGTTGAGCATGGAATTGGCAAGACAGAGATCATTACTAACCTTGATAAAAGTGGTTTCTCTGGAATGACAAAAAAAATATATGCTTATAACAGGTTAAGGAAAGAATGAGAGGAAATAATGTCAAGTAAAGACAACTATTTTGAGGGTCTTCCTTCACAACAGGGACAGAGAAAAGGATTGGTATCTGGAGGAAGCTGTGGCATCAAGAAGGGATTTAAGATATGCCAATGGAAATGGTCCAGGGGAGGGAGAGAATTTATGTCCCAGGGACAGTGAAGGTAAATTCAGGAACAGATTCCTGAAGTGAGAGAGAGGGGTTGGGATCCAGAGCTCAAGAATAGTGATTGATTACTGAGGAGGGGGAAGGATAAACAGAAAGTCCAAGAATGTGGTAGGTCATCCCTGTGTCCTCAATAAAAAGGTTAACTAGGAAATAACTAAAATTGAAGAAAGTTCTGGAGGCTATAAGACAAGAAGGGCCTAAATCCTGTATTTGGGTGGTTGGTTTGTTTTCACTTGCTTAAGTCTAGAGCGATGACAGACGTTCTTCACTGCTCCAGCCATTTGGTTCTCTTCCTCAGGGATGCAAGAAACAAAGAGCCCACCTGATAACCAGCTTGTGAGTTGGCCTCCTCTGTCTGATCTCAAGCTGGTCTCAGGTTATTTCCGAAAAGCTGGGAAGGGAAGAAGGGAGAAATTGGACAAAGAGTGATTTGTGATTTCTTTGGTAGTTCACTCTCGGTAAGAAGCCATGGAAGTGTAATGCAGCATCTACTCATCTCTTGCCCTGTCCTTATTATGTCAATTGGAAGAGGAGATGGCTCTGGAATTGTAATGCCTCCATTCTCCTTTTGAGACAATAGGGATTGGCAGCTTGAGCAGGTAAGCTTAGTCAGGGCTACATTCCATCCCAAGCAAATGCTGTCCATCTTTCAGGAGGATATATTAAATATTATTATTACTAATGATAATAAATGCCAGTCATTCCCTTGAGATCTCAGGTTAGTGACACATGACTAACTCTGTGTCATCTCAAGACATCCCCCAGGTGAGGGGGTGGTTTAAGAAACAAAAGGAAGTGAACTGTGTCTGGTTTCATTATGAGGCTGGGACTTATATCAGTCCTCATGCCCCATGGGCAGGACGCAGCGTAGAGCAAAAATCCTGAAATCTGTTTCATCATTTAACATTCTCTTGTCTTATATAGTTCTCAGTAGGAGAAATAAATAGATATAGTAAATATTTATTCAGTTTTCTCTTGGAATTTACCAAGCAGGATTCCACACAGCATACACACTGAGCTAATTCCTAAAGGGTATTGTTTACTGAGTTAGTTTTCACCCTGACTGCCCACTGCTTTGTAAGCCTTGTACAATTCCATGATAAAGAGAAATTCCCTTGAGCACAGTTCTCTTTCATGTGCTCCTTTTCCACCGAGTGAATAGACAGAAGAAAGCAAAAGAAAACAAGGGACAAGACCCAAGTGAGTTGACATTTAGTAATAGGAATAAGTGCCAAGACCTACAGTTGTATCCCACACCCCCACTAAAAAAAAAAATTACAAATAGAGAATGTGGGAAATAAAACTCAAGAGCAGTATGTGAAAAGTCCTTGGGGGGTTTCATTTCTGTAAGCTCAATCCTAGCCAGTGATGTGATGTAGCTGCCCAAAACATTAATGAAATTATGGTCTGTATTGTAGGACAAAAGAGGTGAAAGATAGTTCTGTGTGATTTTCACTAGTAAAATTGTGCTTTATTTGAGATCACATTTGATGGATATATTGGCAAATGTATTATTGGCGTGTGTGTGTGTGTGTGTGTGTGTGTGTGTGTGTGTGTGTTTTGAGATGGAGTCTCACTCTGTCGCCAGACTGGAGTGCAGTGGCGTGATCTTGGCTCACTGAAACCTCCACCTCCTGGGTTCAAGCAATTCTTCTGCGTCAACATCCCTGAGTAGCTGGGACTACAGGCGCACGCCACCATGCCCAATTAATTTGTGTATTTTTAGTAGAGACAGGGTTTCACCATGTTGGCCAGGATGGTCTCAATCTCTTGACTTCATGATCCCACCCACCTCAGCCTCCCAGCATGCTCAGGCATGACCCACCATGCCCAGCCTATAATGTGTTTTTAAATTTACACAATGATTTTTAAATTTAGAGCTTAAATATTTTTAAAGGACAATGCCCCAAGACAGTGATAGAGAACCTGAAACCCTGTCAAATAACATTTGAAGGAACTAGAAACAACTACTCAAAGAGAAGACTTGGAGAAAGAGAAGAGGTGGAGCCGCACTTACCCCCTACCATGTATGTAGGTGTTACCTTGCTCTGGTTGCTCTAGAGGGCAAAGTACTGTTTTTAGGCTGCAACGAGGCACATTTGCCTGACAGAGAACTCCGTAATGATGTATGCAGTGATCTGGTGCATATAATTATCCAAAATGGACTTGGAAATATCTTTCTTTTCATTAGAGGTGTTTAATCATTGTCACCCACTTGATGGTCAAGACTTTTCATGACACATTGAACTAGCTGATCCCCAAAATACCTGTCACCTCATAATAGTACAGTCATGCATTGCCTAATGATAGGATACATCCTGAGAAGTATGTCAGGAAGCAGTTTCATCATTGTGCAAACATCATAGAGTGTACTTAATGCAAACCTAGATGGCATAGCCTACTGCACATGTAGGCTATATGGTATAGCCTACTGGTCTTAGGCCACAAACCTGTATAGCATGTAACTGTACTGAATACTGTAGGCAGTTGTAACCCAGTAGGGAATATTTGTGTATCTAAACATAGAAAACTTACAGTAAAAATATGGTGTTAGACTTTTGTGGGACCACCATCATATATACAGTCTATCATCAACTGAAACATCATTATTCAGCACATAACTTTATTTACTTTGTGGAAAGTGTAGGTTTGCTTTTCATTAACCGTCTACTCGATTAAAATAATGAGCTATGAAGGCCAAATAAAAAGACGTGACCACTTCTCCAGAGCTACTTTTGGTACCTGAGGATAATTTTATGGAATAAGTATCTTTGAAATGTCCTAGCGTTTAGGAAACTTGAGTTTTAAAATATGAAGAGGCCCTTTCCTAGCAGTCCTTATCTCAAAGAGAAAAAGAAAAATGTATTGAATGCAGACTGAGGCCAGCAAGCCTCTATGCCGTTTCCTTCTTCCCTCTTCTGAAGTTCAGTTGCTTTGAAAGGGAGCTTTGGAGAGAACAGAAAACAGTGTTGATGCAAGGGCCTCACTAACTCTAAGAGAAACTGTTGATGCAATCTGTGGTTGTAATGTGGGATAAGTCTTAAATAATTACTTTGAAGCTTGGAGCCCCAAATTTTTTAATTTAAGGTCTAGAAATTCAGTCTTTTAAAGCAGATTTTGATGACTAAAACCAAGAAAATGGCCCCATCCTTTGCTTTTCTTCTTGTTCAGTTGGTTAACAGTAGGATTGCCACCCCCATAAACAGATAAAAGGACTGAAAAACAGGAAGCAACATCAAATAGTTTGGGAAACTCCTGAAAGTGGGTGTAATATATGTGGGCCTTTAAAAATGAATCATATTTATGCATTTGATGTACAGCTACTTAATTATTTCTTACAGTTCAGCCTTATGTTCATTGGTATTCTTATTTTCCTATGTTTTGGTCCTTACTTGCCTTGTATAACTGCTGTTGGTTTGGTTCCCACTGGTACACCAAGTTGTTCAACTAGCTGCTGATAAACGCATCGCAAAGTATGTATGGGAAAAAGAAACCACAAGAGATAAAAGTAGTAGGTGATTTTTTTTTTTTAATTAAGGTTTGCTTAGTTGGCCCATAGCAAGACCCTGATATTTTGGCTGCAGCCAAACAGAGGAATATTTGGCTAAGCTGTCTTCACCACGGTGTTCCCAAAACAAGTGAAGGAAACCTTTGTTGTGTGAGCACCTTGATATTCTAGGCCACAAACCTGTACAGCATGTGACTGTACCAAATACTGTAGGCAGTTGTAACCCAGTGGGGAGTTACCTTGATGTTCTGGAAATGCCTTGCAGTCACTTCCACTTCATCACCCAAAGGGTCAGTGTCTGCAGCATGGGACATGTGTAATGCGCAGGGACACATCTGCATTCTGCAGGCTTCCCAGCCCTGATCCACATGGCCCTGGACAGGTCTGGCTCTAATATTTGTAGGGCGCCAGACAAAGGCACAATTGAAGCTCATATGTCATATGTTTAAATACTAAAATTTATGAATCAGGCTAACAAACTGGTTGTATAAAATACATTCCATCCTTCTGCCTTGATATAATGACCTTTCAGAAGGCCAGGTTTAAATTTAGGATTATCAGTCTCCTTAGAGTTCCAAGTGGGAACATGGTGGTATAGGGGAACTCAGCTCACATCTACCCCCTTCTTTCTTTTCTGCTCCTTCTCCTCCCACTCCCCCAGTCCCCTTTCCTGCAGGGGCCTTGATACAGCACCTGGACACCCCAGCCAGAATGTCCAGGATACTGTGCATATCTCTGTAAAATAGCTGCCCTTGGCGATTCTCTTCAGGTGGTGTAGCAGACCCAAGAGAGGAAGGACCCAGGGAAAGGGCATCCACTAACCCTGGGAGCTCACTTGGGACCACTTGGGTAGGAAATTCTGGAGCAGTTTAAGGGAGAGATCATAAGACAAGGTGGCGGATGATGCCTCCCTGGCCTGGCTGAAGGAGGTCAGAGCCTTTCCTTGCCTGGGTCTAGGGGCTGTGCTGCCGGTGGACATTTAAGTAAAATCTGCAGCATCTCCCATTTTCTCATGACAGCAGTTCTTTCTCTTCACACAGAGACCGCTCTGCCCCAACTCCAAGGGCCATAGTAAGCAAGCACCCCCTCCAAGGAGCACCTCGCTTCTGGGCACTGCAGGAGCAGCCTCAGTGTTGAGGTTTCAGTAAAGTATTTTGCCTGAAGTCCTCGTTGGTTCAGCCTCTACTTCAAGCTTTGTTCCTGTTCCCTCTGAACACCCCCACCTCTCCACATACACCTAGATCTGTAATTTCAGACCTGGACAAAGAAACTGCTCTTTTTGAGGGTACATCACTCAGCCCTTCCATTTGCCCTCTCCAGAATCAGTGATCTTCTCAATTAAATTGTGAAGGATTGTAACATCTTTTTGGAAATAATACCAATGGACCCTTGATACCTGAGGATTTTATTTGGCACTGATGAAGGGTCATTATGTACCTGTAATGCATGTGGTCCCCTCTTTGCCACTTTTTCAGTCACTGACCAGGCCACTATACCTCTCTACACTTCATTGTCTGCGTCTACAAAAAGTGGACAATTATTCATGCTTTCATACTGTTTCTATTTCAAATGGTTGTTTTCAGGACAAATTTTTAATTACATATGGGAAGAGCAATAAAAATATCCAATCAGTCCCCTTTCCAGTAGACCTTCATTTAACTCTCCAAGAGCTTTTGTATATTATAAGAAATATGATTCAGACTTCCCTAAGTTGACAGAAAAGCATGAAATCTGCTTATAACAGATGTTCCCCATGATCCCCAAACGTAAACATGTTTTCAAGACGATAGTGAGACAACCTGTTTACACAAGGAAGTACTTTAAAAAGCAAACAAAAAACATCACCCAGAGCAGTCATTGTGATCAAAGTGCTGTCAATTATTAGGGTGTAAAGGGAACTGATGACTCAACTTAGCACCACCGCGGTCTCCAGATTTCAGTTTCGTAACAGAGTTTCTTTTCAGGAATATTCTTAATTTACACACAAATCCGATTTTCTTTCTAAAATGTTTCTCGATTTTTGTCAAACCGAAATACCAGGATCTCTTCAAAAGATGACTCCGATAATCAGATGATGATGATATGAGCGCCACACGGACGTACTTTGCCATGGAGAGTGGGGTTGCCACTCCCTGGGATCTTGGTGCCTGGGAGGAGGGACAAGGTCTTCCACACAGCAACTCCTGGCTCTCTCTGCTCCTGCACCTCCCCAATTAGTCAGATGCAGCATAGAAACTCTCAGACTGCGTGGTGGTAGAAAATAACTTTCTAAATCAATCAAAGTGTGATATTTTGATCCTTTCACATGCCTGGGTATTCTGGGCAAATGCATGCTCAAATCAATGACTCATGGATCAAGATGCAAAGTAGGTCTCTGAATGCTGGCTAGAAATCAGTTTTTAAACCTGAAGCAAAATATAGTCTGGTAAAAATATATATATATGTATTGTGTTAAATTTAGCAGTTTTTGTGAAAATAACTACCACTGCCCCTCAAAGTATTGTACATTGGGTGTCGGCCCTGAGTTGGAAAGTAGTAGGTTAGCAGAGATGTCTACATAAAAGCCCATAAGAAGTCTTAACTGTTAGGAAGGTACTTTTTTTTTTTTTTAAGACAAAGTTTTGCTCTTATTGCCCAGGCTGCAGTGCAGTGGCATGATCTCGGATCACTGCAACCTCTACCTCCCGGTTCAAGTGATTCTCCTGCCTCAGCCTCCAGAGTAGCTGGGATTACAGGTGCCTGCCACCACACACAGCTAATTTTTTTGTATTTTTAGTAGAGACAAGGTTTCACCATATTGGTTAGGCTGGTCTCGAATTCCTGGCCTCAGATGATCCCACCCCCTCGCCCTCCCAAAATGGGATTATAGGTATGAGCCACTGCACCTGGTCCAGGAAGGTACTTTGTTAAAGGTTCCTTCAAAAGTCCTTTAGAATGTGGTTTCCCATTGAAACAAACCTTTAGATTCCCTTCAAGAATGGGAATGCCAGACCCTGTGGCATCCTCACTGAATGATACCCCTTTAAACAGACAGGGATAGGCTGGAAACCTGACCTCTTTTTATAATACCACTTCTATAGTAAATAGATTCATGTCTTACTATGTATCCTGCAGTCCCAGGAACTTTTCAAATCATCATATGGGCACTTAGTGGCTGTGGGAATGCCAACAAGACTATAACCCAAAAGCAGGATCATTACCCAATACCACAGGAATGGGACAAATAATAGCATGAGCTCTTTATATTTATAGTAAAATTTAAGTCCTGGGTTTATGTGCCAGGATCTTCCTGTGATTCCAAATACTAAAAATACTTGCTGCAATTCATTAAAAGAAAAAATAAAACACACACAAAAAAAATATTAGAATGAGCAATAAACAAGATCATTAATTTTGTAGGATGAAAGTTCAATGTACAAAAATCAATTTCTGCATACTAGCAAGAAAAATAAAATTACAAAAACAATCCCATTTACATAGCATCGAAAATAATGAAATGTTCAGGAATAAATTTAAGAAAAGAAGTGCAAGATTTGAACACTAAAAACTACAGAACACTATAGAAAGAAATTAAGGAAATGTAAATAAATGGAAATACACCCAATGTTCGTAGATCAGAAGACTTGTTAAGATGGCAAAATTATCCAAACCAATCTATATAGTCAACACAATCCCTATCAAATTGCAGCATTTTTGCAGAAATTGACAGGCCGAATTTAAAATTTATATGGCAATGCAAGGGACCCAGAATAGTTCAAACAATCTTGCAGAATAAGAACAAAACTGGAAGAGTCACACTTCCTTTTTTCAAAACATACTATATGACAATGTAGACTTGGATACAGTATAGTCATAGGATAGGCAATGGAATAGAATTCAAAGTTCAGAAATAAACTCTCAAACTTATGCTTAAAGTTTTCAACAAGGGTTCCAGGACAATTTGATGAGGAAAGAATAGTCTTTTCAACACATAGTGCCGGGACAACTGGATATTCACCCGCAAAATAATTAAATTGGACTTCTACCTTGCACCATATACAAAAATTAACTCAAAATGGATCAGAAAAATAGATATAAGCAAAAATTGTAAAACTCCTAGAAGAAATATGGAGATGCATTTTTGTGACCCTGCATTAGGCAGTGGATTCTTAGAAGCACCACAAGCACAAAAGACGAAAGAAAAAATAGATAAATTGGACTTCATAAAATTAAAAACTTCATCCTCAAAGGAAACTATTAAAAAAGTGAAAAGATGGTCCACAGTTGGGGGAAAATGCTTACAAATCATGTATCTGAAAAAGGATTTGTATCCAGAATAAATAGAGAATACTTACAACTCAACACTCAAAAGACAACCCAGACAAATAACGGACAATTAAAATAGGCATTTCTCAGAAAAAGATATACAAATGGTCAATAAATGAATGCAGAGATGTTCAGCATCATTAGTCATTAGGGAAATGCAAATCAAAATTATAATGAGTTACCGCTTTACCCCTGCTAGGATGGTTAAAGTTTAAAAGACGGTAATAAATGTTGATGAGGATGTAGAGAGATTAGAACCCTTATACATTGCTGATGGGATTGTCCTGCTACAGTCATTTTGGAAAACAGTTTAGCAGTTCCTCAAAATGTTAACTATAATGTTACCAGTTGTCCCAGTATAATTGTTAGGGTTCTTCAGAGAATAGAACCAATAGAGGGGTGTGGGGGGTCGGGAGATGGATTTATTTTAAAGAATTGGCTTATATGATTGAGGAGACTGGCAAGTTCATAGTTTGTAGGGTAGGCCAGCAGGCTGTAGACTCAGAGTAGAGCTGATATTGCAGTTCGAGTCCAAAGAGAGTCCGCTGTCAGAATTCCTTCTTCTCAGGAGAGGTTGGCCTTTTTCTTAAGGCCTTCAACTGATTGGATGAGGCCCACCTATAGTCTGGAGAGTAATCTGCTTTATTCAGAGACTTCTGATTTAAATGTTAATCTCATCTAAAAAATATCTTTGTAACAACATCCAAATATGTTTGACCAAATGTCTTGGTATGGTGGCCTAGCCAAGTTGACACATAAAACTAACACCCCACCCATCGATTTCACTCACAGGTATATATATCCAAGTAAATTGAAAACATATGTCCAAATATGTCTAACCATGCAATAGTGTTCTTAGCAGCATTAATCATAATCGCTAAAAAGTGGAAACAATCCAAATATTCATCAGCTGTTAAATGGATAAACAGAGTGTGGTATATGAATACAATTGATAATTATGCAGCCATAAAAAGGAATGAAGTGTTGACACTTGCTACATCTAGGGTGAACCCCGAAAATGTGGTAAGTGAAAGAAGCCAGACACAAAGGCCTCATAATATGTGATTCCATTTATACGAAATGTGTAGACTAGGAAAACCCATAGAGACAGAAAGTAGATTGTTGGTTGCCCAGGGTTGAGGAGAAAGGGAAATGAAAAGTAACTGCGGTGGGTATAGGGTTTCTTTTGGGGATGATGGAAATGTTCTGATATTAGATAGTGGTGATGGTCGCACAACTCTGTGAATATACTAAAAACCACTGAATTGTATACTTTAAAGGTATGAATTTTATGATGCACTAAATATATCTCAATAAACCTGTTAAAAAATGTCTAATACTCCAAACATAAGTGGTCTTGGCCACCTAATAGAAAGCAGCAGGAGTTGCTTCTAAAATGTAGAATGTATGCTGAATCCCATACATGAAGAGTTAGAATGGAATGAAATGATCACCACCATTTTCTAGATACCTTCTGTGTCTCAGAAGTTGTGAACATATCAGCTTAGTCTTCCTTAAAAAACAAACCAAAAAAGGTAGCTACCTTTAGGGGCACACACCTGTAGTCCCAGCTACTCAGGAGGGGCAGGAGGACCACTTGAGCCTAGGCGAGGATGCAGTGAGCTATGATCACACCACTGTACCCCAGCCTGGGTGACAGAGCAAGACTGTCTAAAAAAAAAAAAAAAAACCATATGTTGGCTTTATCATCCTTATTTGTTCATATCAGGAAACTGAGCCTTTGTTCAAATTTCTTGGCCAAAGTCAGCTACTGTGTTGGGATTAGACCTGGGTCTGTCTGACTTTGGGCTTATTCCCAATTCACAGCCCCACACTCCTCCTGGAGAAGAAACCCTGTCCCAGACTGAACACAGAGTGGCAGGACCTGCTACTTGGAGAGTCAGGCAAAGTCTTCCCAAGAACGAAGGTTTGAAGGATGCTTTTGGAAATAAAGGAATCAAGTGCAAAGAGGAGGCTGTTGCTTTGTGATAAAGAAAAGAAAACAGGTTTAATTTTTTTTTAAGTGCCACAAAGACCAACAAGAAAGGTGACAGGAAGACAGAAGGGACCACAAGATCCAAGATGGCAAATTAAAGAGCAAAGCCTAGGAACAGTGGTGTAGAGCCAGCAGGTCAGGGACTGGTAAGCGAAATGAATGTTTTCAGAGTAGCCAGCTGACTTGCGGATAGACCTAGCTATGTTGACAGTCAGTTTGACCAGAAACCACGTCAGGATGCTCCTAAAGCTGAAACAAGTCATTTCTCATCCAGAGACAAAAGTAACACCAGAAGAAGTTACCCCAGATACTCCGTGGATCGGTATCCAGTATAGGGGCTTGTGGACAAAGTGAAATCTTGGAGTTCTTTTACAGGAGATTTTAACCTGTGGTGTATGGATTCATAGGGGACCTACATCGACTCCAAAGAGTCCTTGAACTCTTGCTGTCGTGGAAATGTTTTGTGTCTATGTATCTTGTTCTGGGGGGAGAGTCTTTAGGTTTTTAAAGGATCTGTGTCAGGAAGAAGATATTTAAAAGTTATTTAAATGTTTCTCTTAAAGCGCTAGGCTAATTTTCTGGCTGTGTGGTAGATTGTGTTAAATGGTCTGACACTCCTAATTTTTGGAATAAAAATGAATTCTTAGTGAATGATCTCACCACCTGCAGTGCTGTCTGATTCTGTCCTGGCATTTGATAGGACTTGCTAGGGGATTAGGTAAGACAGGATGTTGGTACATTTGAGGTCATTAAACCAAGAAGGGAAGCGTGGGGAAGAAAAGAAATCTTGCTAAATATATTGTGGAGCTGAACTAAATGTTAAATAGCTAAGGGACATTGTCTGTGCTCTGTGCCAAGACTTTAAAATCCTGTTTAGAAACAGACTAGAATGACGGAGACAGCTCCATCTAGATGCCGTGCATTGGTAAATGCCTGTCTTTCCAAGAAATACTATTTTACTTGTCCTTTTATGGAGGAGGCGTGGAAGGCTGTGATGTACTGGGTTGTATAACATTTTTATAAGCAGATACAACTAGTATAGAATCTAGAAAAACAACAAAAGCTACCTTTTCACCTGGTGGCTGGCATCTCACAGTTCCCATTTCATGACTAGGAAAATAATGAATATGTCACAGAGAACCTAATTTATATGAAAGGTATCGTCAGCTGGAATGCATGCCCAAACGTTTATTTTCTACCTGTCTTTTTCTTTCTACTTCTTTTTTGCTGCTTTCACTCTTATTTTGGATTTACAGTTTTAGAAAATACTCACTTTAAAAATGTATTGGATGGATAGTAGTGAAGGAAGTACAACAAAACAAATGTACTTTATGCCACTGAACTGTACACTTAAAATTGATTAAAATGATAAATTTTATGTTTTGGATATTTTACCACAATTTTTTAAAAAGTATATCAGCTAATACAGAAGGAAAACCCACTTACCCTTTGAGGCAAGAATTCCAAGTATGTTTATGTGGTAAATGCCAAGCCCTTTCCCACAAGATATATGAATATGTAAGTCATAGGGCAAAGTGTGTATGGGATAGAAGGACTCATTTAAGCACTTCATGGTCCCCACTCTGCCACTCACTGACTATGGGACCCGGCACCCTGTATCCTGAGCAAATAAATGTTAAGCCCTCGATAAATGCTGCCTTTTTCTTCCTCCGTTCGTTACCCACACATTGGTTTTTCAACAGTACAGTGAAACAGTGGAACTCAGTGATCTCCAGGGTCCCTTTCAGCTCTCCTAACCCATAGTTCAAAGTCACTATTTAAAAAAAAAATCTACAGAACACTATGAAAATTCCCATGGACAGATGTACACCACGGGCTTCCCATGTGGACACACAGCAGCTTCTGCTGCCTCTGACTCACTCTCTCTCCTCTGCTCCACATTCTTTCTCTTCCCCAGCCTGCCAAGAGTCATCCGTGAGCTTGGACATGGGAAGAAAGGGCAGACGGGAGAAAGAAGTGAGGTGGCTCAGGACAGAAGGCTGGGAAAGAGCCTGGTACTCTGGATATCAGGCTGGGTTAGGGATGCAGCAAGCCTGGAGTTGGCCCTGGCAGTGCCACATGGTTATGGGTATGGTAGAACCCAGGGCCATGGACCCAGATTTCTCTGAAGGGTATGTGACCACAGGAGGAGTAAGCATGATAGATTTTTATACAAAGTGGATGATGGTGAGAATCTACATAGAGATTAGATCCAGGGAGAAAAGCTGAGTTCATCGTGTGAGGAAGAGTGTCTGTTGGGGAAGAGGAGGCTATGTCAGGAGGTGCAGCAGGAGAGGAGAGCCAAGGACAGATGTATGCTCAGTCTCCAGGCAGGGTTTGAGTTGGGAGCAGATGAACTCTGCCCTAGGACTTGATGGCCGATGAAGGCAGGCAGATCCCCAAGGCAGTGTGTCTCCACTGGTCCCTCTATGTGTACCTGTCACTGCATTCTGCAAACACTTGGTCTGCATTCATGTATTAGTGTATCCATTCATTCATCAAGTTTGTGCCAGGCACTTTCCCAAGTATCAGGTATCAGTAGTGAGCAAGAGAAGCTAGTCCCCTGCCACTGTGGATCTTACATGAACCTAGAGAGAGGACATGCAATTATACAGTAAATAAACATGTGGATTTTGATTATCCCTTGATGGAAACAAGCAAGGTGATGCGTAGCTGTTTGGGAGAGAACAGAGCATGTTAAGGACAGTGTCCCTGCAGAAGTGACGTATTTGAACTAGACATGGTAAAGGAGTAGTGACCAGCATGGATAAGGGTTGGCGGAGGGAATTCTAGGCAGAGAGATAAGCAAATGGCAAGGCCAGGCAAGGGCTTTGCATAATCAAGGGATAGAAATGACACTGAAGTATAACCATTGAGAAATTACGCTTTATGAACTTTAACCATTTTAGCACTGAAAGCTAATCAACTCTTTCTACAAATAGTTAAATTGCTGTGGGACCTGCAGTCTTGTCACTTTACTTTCATGTTTTACTGGTAGCACATGGGAAAGTGGTCATGTTTCCTTCTCAGAAGGATGTAGTCCCCCCACTTTGTAGAGGAAGGCAGTATTGTACAGGAAAGGAGGTAGCCTTGACAGGCTGGCTTGGATTCAGATTGCATGTTGTCCCGTCTCCAGCAGTGTGACTTTTGAGCGCTTTGCCTCTCTGAGCCAGGGTTCTCTCATGTACCAGATAGGCTAATACCTGTAAAAATTTCTGGCACAGTTCCTAGCAAATAGATCTTTTCAGTAAATACAAATGATGATGGTGGTGGTAGTGCTGGTGGTGGTGGTAGAAATGGTGGTGGTGGTGGTGGTGGTGGTGGAGGAGGAGATGATGATGATCGTGGTGGTGGTAGGGATGATGGTGGTGACGATATATTCATACAGGCTCGTATACCAATTTTTATATATAAAATCTGCATAAATCCAAGAATTATTTCAAATTATGTATTTTCAACACATTTCTTTCTCACTTTTTCTCTCTTCTGGCTTGTTCATGGCAAGTAGTTCTGCTTGCACCATCCTTTTTAAATAGAAAATCTGATTACCTTTTTGCTGTATTTGGGACCTTAAATACCTTGAATGTCAAATAAGTACATTTTCTGGCTGTGGTTCTTCAACTAGAATAACGTGGTCCCAGAACCTGAAATGTTGAAGTGGAAACTTTCAGAGCTGTTTAATCTCAATTAATTTTCTCCATCCTGTCTGAAATAACTGCCTCTCCCTCTCCCCTTCTTTCTCTGTTGCAGCAAAAAAGGCACATTTTCTTTTATCACCTTTCCGTGCCAGTAAGCAAAACACAAAAGCCCACGAGATCTTTGGGTCAAAGGGGTTCTGCCTTATGCAACTGTCCGTTTAAATTGTTTGAAAGATAAGAGTTTTTAAAAAATAAAAATAAAAACTTCATCTCTGAATTTCCAAAAAAAATTAACATCAATTGGCCCCTTTCTTTTTTAACCCCTTCAGCCATAAAATGGTGTGTGACTACTCCATTTAGTGTTTCTGAATATAAATAAGGATGTCAGGGCCACTCTCAACATGTTTGTTACCAAAGCTGTCATTAGATTTTCAGCAATATTTTTATACAGCCTAGAACCAGCTGAACATTTAAGATTTGACCTTTTTAAAAAGAAGATAATGGTCTCTAAATGCAATTGGTGTTTTTGGAACTAAGTTTGGAAGTCTCATTTTGTTTCCTGACATTGTAGTAAATTTTCTCAATCCAGAGGCAAAAGTAATTGTGTGTGTGTGTTTGTGTGTGTGTGTGTGTGTGTGTGTAGTTGTGGAAGAATCACTTATTAGCCCTAAAAATCAATAGTCTGACTTTGTCCAGGGGAACCAGAAGTGGCATTGTGAAGCTCGAAAGATTGGCTGACTAGTGTCATTCCCATTGGGATGCTGAGCAATATCAGGTTGTTTTATTTGGTAGATTTTTCACCTTAGGTGATAATATTAATACAATGGGGAGAATTAGCTTAAAACCTCTGTATCCTAACATGCTGTGTCCTATCCTTGTAGTTTAGGCAAACCCGGATTCAGATTCAAATGAGAGTGTAAACCAGTTCTGAGTACCATGTTTTGTGTCTTTTGTATCACTCCAGATCCCAATAAGGTAGGAAGAGGTGATTAGGATTGGAGAGAATTGACAACAGTAGGACATTGGGAGCAATATTGGAAATCAGATCATTAGACCACTTTTGTGTTTCTTATTAGATTTGTAATGTGAATAAAAATACTTTCACCTGTAGTTTCCTGGGGAAAGGCAAATGGGGCTTTGCTCATCAAATCCTATTAAAGCCACTAAGAAAGTCCTACCTAAGAGTCGAGTTGGAATAAAGAATGCAATCAGCCTTATTTATACAAGAAGTACCTTCTACAAAACCTGATCATTTCACAACTAATTGGTATAAATATTCCCTTGCCCACTGTTTGCAGCTGGAGACCCACTTGTACTTTTTGTATGGCTGTAACTGTAATTAAATACCATTTACTTTTCTTAGCTTAAGAATGCAGGTTCCTCTGACTTTTCTTTTTAAGTAAGTTTAAGATTATGCAAGAGGTAATTACTTACAGATAATTTCCCATATCTGGGATATGTTACTTGTAAAAGAATTAATAGTAACCATTCAGATACCTCTTTTTTAAACTTTCCCCCAACTTCTCTAACAGTAAATATGAAGAAATGAAAAAGCAGTGCTTTCATGCTTAGTGTAGCATTACCATATCTCCTCACCCACCTTTTCCTAAGAGCAGTCTGGTGAGCCACTTCAAGATTTTGTGAGGTCTTCGGAAATCAGTCTAGCCGCAAAATGCCACAAGTCAGGAAGTATCCATGCTACTCTTATTCACCATTGTTTTGAGACACCTAAACATTGCCCAGCACCTAGGAGAAGGGCAGTGAATGCCTGTTGAAGGACTATATTGGATATTATCCTGAGGGTTTCTGGGGTCTGAAATAGGTCCAAGAAAACTAGTATGTGAAGCCACCTAGGGCTGTACTGTCCAGTCACATAACCACTAATGATATGTGGCTATTTAAATTTAAATTTATTTAAATTGACTAAAGTTTAAAATTCAATTCCTCATTCTCACTAGGTACATTTCAAATGCTCAGTATCCTCATGTGGCAAGTAGCTGCCATGTTGGACAGCAGAGATATTTAATATTTCCATCATCACAGAAAGCTGTGTTAGATAATGCTAGTAGAACAGCATTAGTAGAGGCCTAAGTTAGTGTGTTTTTAAAGTAAAATTCCCATGCGACCCTGATGTGCACTCATAATACCAAAAATAGCCTTCTTACACATCTCCCCCCATGCTGTAGGAACTTAACCAAGCAAGGTGGTTGGCCCTCAGTGGTGGCTGTCTCTTTGAGATTGACAGACAAACAACAGTAAAACTGTTAGCGAGACTGACAGCCGCTATACACTTATTTGGCTATACCAGTTGTTAAAGTTGTAAAGTATCTGTACCAGTTAATAAAGACCTGCTGGTTTAAGCTTCTCTGGTACTTCCTTCCAGTGCCCAGGACGCCTTGGCCATTCCTTTAGGATTTACCAACCTCCCCACAGTCCAGCAAAATGAGTTAATGTCTGTCTCATCTCTGGGAGTTGTTGGATGCTCAAGGACTCTGCACCAGCACTGCAGGCCTCAGATTGATGGATGCTACCTTTGGCTTCATGGTTCCTTGGCCTCCAGGAGGGATTACTTCCTAAGGCACTCCCATCACTACCATGGCCACGTCCTACATCACAGATCCATTGGCTTCAAGAAAACCTTAAAGTCATTTCATCCATCCCCTTCATTTTACTGAAGAAATCAAGTCTCAGAGTCAGGCAACTAGTTTGTAGCCAATTTAGAAATAAAACTCAGATCTTCTAACTCGGTGCTTTTTTGGTTATATCTTCTTGTATTCTTTTCCCAAACAATGAAATGTCGATTAATATCTTTATGTCTCACAAAGTTGTTTCTTTAAAAAAAAAAAAAAGACACCTAATATTTTATGTATGTCTTATAATCTGCAAAAAAAAGCACTGTGTATACATTCTCATGTGATCCCCACAAGAACTTGTGAGAGGTAGTAGGCTCCGAGGCAGTGAGTGGGGTACCCAGCATGACAAAGCTACTGTGAGTGGGGAAGTCTATGTCACTGGGGCTTGGAAAACTATAAACTCTTTTGTAAATGTAAGATAATACACCATGTGGTATTACTTGCTTTTAGCTTGTGGTGTTTTGCAGTTCAGGATTTAGTGACATTGAAAGTAATAACTTTGTTCAAGTGCAAATGATATGTGTGTGAATGTGTGTGTGTGTATGTGTATATATATATATTTACTTTGACAGTGTGCCAGTTGCACAGACTTTGGTTCAGCATTGAAACAGAAGTGGGTTGCTTCAAAGTATATTTTTAAAATGAGAGAACCCAAATTTGTAATTAGCTTTACATGATAGTTGTATAGTTTGAGTATCCAAGGAGAGTCTGGTAATCATTTGTGTTATTAATGGTGGTTTGTTTTTTGTATTTCCCCTGAAGTAATTAGGCCCTTTGGAAGAAACAAAGGGTACTCTTTGAGGAGTTATTTGTTCTATTATTATTTTATTTTTGACACTCTGTAGTTCTGGCATGCTTAAAAACTTACTCATGTACCTGAACGTGGCAAAGAAAAATCATTTATAAGATATTCTACCCACTTTGACACCAAATTATCAGGAAAATGATGCTTAAATTATGAAGTAAAGCCACAGGGAAGGAAATGGTCCACTTCTCTTTGGTCTTTTGATCATTTTGACAGGAACAATCCTTACTTTTAGATAAGACTGTTAGGAAAGATCAATTTAATTCACTCCCAAAATAAAATTGAAATTTTTTGCACCCCGTTTCTCAAACCGTAACCATCTTACAGTATTAGTGGATGCAGAAATTGAGTTTATACATAAGTGAAACAGTGAGGTTATTTCATTGAATATAACAAAGATCACTTCAATTTGCTTTTATTAGCATATGAAAATTGTGGCATTCTCGATACCAATTATCCTGTAAGATTAAATATACATAAAGGGGAAAGAGAAAGATTAGAAAAAGCTATAAATCTAAAGGAACCTGGGACTGTAAGACCTGCTTTAGCATTCCTAATTCATAGCCACATTTGGGAAGAATGTGTTTGTATGTTTCTTTTTTCAAGTGTTTATTTTATCTATGTCTTCATGTCTTTCTCCATGTCTAACCTGTTTTGTGTTCCATAACACTCTTATCTCATACCTCTCTATTATACTCAAAGAGCTGTAGCCTTCCCCATCTCAATATAGGACATTCAAAGGTCTCAGTATAGGACATTCAAAGGCTTTACTATTGTCTAGAATTTTCTCGGATTTTCTTTGCTTCGTTTAGATGTTATAGATGGTGCTGACAAAAGAGTGGAAAGATCAAGCTTGCGATTTATAGCTAGACTTGGAGTCAGCATAGTAATGAGACCCTAGGCTTGGATAGATCTTTGAAATTCTGAAGCTCATTCCTACAAACTTATTGGGGAATAAGGAGGACCAATGAATGAGCACATACTTTCAAACTTGCCAGCCACCAGTTTTGATACCAGTGCACTTGGTTTTAAATGAGATAATACTATACACAAGGACCTGGCATTGGAGTGGACACACTGTAAGCATGCATGAGGGTTATTCATTATTATTAGCTAGTCTGATTGGATTTTGTCTTCACATCTTTTTGTGCTTTCTGACGCCATGCTGAGGAACAGCAGAATGTCCAAGAAATAGAAAAATACCAGAAGGAAGGGAAATACAAGTCCTCACTACTTACTCTAGAAGCTGAATTATCAGCCCACAAGCAATCAGTGGTTTTTCTTCTGATGACGATATGTGAATTATTTCTGAACTCTCTCACATGCTTTTCCATGTGAAGACCCCATGGACAAGCCGCAGCTCCCCCACTGTCCACATCTAACTCAGTCTGGCCTAATAAGGGTCATTTGATGGTAAACTTACATTAACTCCATATGTCTCTTGTTATGTGAAAAACAGCACGCAGTTCACTATCTTCTGTGTAAGGAAAACAAAAATAAAATCTCTTACATTTGATCATCATTGATTAGAATGTTGTTAAGTTGCGTGAGGACCAAGTGTATTTTTTCAGTCTATGATAAGGTTGGTAATTAAATTAACGAGGCATTCATGCTGCTGGAAAGAATATAAATTAGTGCAACCTTTCTAGAAAGTCAAGGCCCTCAAAGTTTATGCCCTTTCATGCAATAATTCCTTTCCTAGGAAACTGCATAAGAAAATGTTCAGAAATTTAGGCAATATGATATTCAGATACGTCCCTTAAAGTGTTATTTACAATAACAAAGAAAAAATCTGCAATTCCAAAAATGATGGAAATAGTTAAATACATAAAGTGTATTTCTATGGGGTATAATACACATGAACATTAGAAAACACGTTTTGAATAATTTTAATAACTTGAGGAAATGCTCATGTGTATATAACTCAAATTTTATTTCGGAATTGAATGAAAAAGTAGAAACAATACTCTGAGTATGTGCATGTATCTGAAAAGAATATTGGTCCATAATCGCTTATCTCCAATTCTAAATCCAAAAGTTTTCAGAAATCAAAGGGGGTTTTGTTTTTAGTAACTTCTTTGGTAGGAAAACTTGGCCTGAACGAATGTGAAGCTCTGTTTTACCCCCACTTAATAAGAATAAGCATCTATTTTTGTGCAGAAATATTTAATATTTAATATTATGGGGTGTTGCTCCATACCATCACAAGATAATAATGTAATAAATGGTAGCTGTATCATAATACTCTGAAAAATCCAAAAAATTCTGAATTCTGAAACATATCTGGCCCCAAGAGTTTCAGTGAAGGAGTTTCAGACCCATACGACAAAACATCATTAGTGATTTATTGGTGTCAAGGTTACCATTGATCTTTATTTTTTTCCTTTATTTTTTCCATATGTTTCAAATGTTCTACAGTAAGCATGTATGAAGTTACCTGGAAAAATAAATACTAATTTTAAAACTAAACACATTTGAGGCATCAGAGAATCATCTCATTTCAGTCAGAATCCCTAAATTAATCATTTGCTTCCTGAATCTCTTCTATTTACAATGGCCACATGTGTCTTTTAAACCAAGGTGTTCTCGTTTGCTGACAGAAAACATGAGATGAAATAGAGAAAGTGACATCACTGGATATGGACCTGTCTCCCAGGCTGTATGTGGATTCAGGAGAGCCCCTAGTGAGGGCTGCTCACCTAAAGAAAATACCTGAAGGAATAGGGCTTCCACCAGGCAGAGCCCAGGTGTTCATACCGTGGGCTATGGTGTCATATTCTGTTCGTGAGGATTGGTCAAGAGGCCCACAGCCAGAGGCACAGACAGTTATATGAGGTCATAACAAGCAGAAGGGGGTATGGCAAGATAGCAGGAGGGAAGAGGAAGGAAACATTCACATGCACACTTTAGTCTGCTAATGGACAACTTTTTCTGCCCAATTAGGTGGACACTCACTGACCTGTCACAAGGTTGCCCCACAGAGCTTTGGGGTTCATGTCTGAATGGATTACCGGAGCCTTCTCATCTCTCCCTTCGCCCAGTTCCCTGCATCCTAAGACTCGAAGCCAGCACAGGACCTGGAAAAATTACATGTAAGTTTTGACTAAGGTTTCTTTTCCTTAACTAAATAATGATAAATATTTTCTTAAGTGATAGTAACAAATAGCCCAAGCACACATGAATTACTTTTCTTTTAACAAAGGAGCTGTAGAGTTACCATTGAGCAAAGGAGCAAAGGTTGGAATCTGTATATTGGTGGTTCCTTAACTCAGTGGCTCTTAAATTTCAGCTTGAATCGGAATCACCTGGAGGGCTTGTTAAAGTACAGCTTGCTGGGCCTCATGCCCAGATTTCTGATTCAGTAGATCTGGTGCAGGCTAGGAATTTGCTTTTCTAACAAGTTTCCAAGTGATGCTGATGCAGCTGGACCCCAATTTGAGAATCACTGCTTTAACTCATATGCCTGAAAGGGTGAAATGGTAGAAAACTGCATATACTTGAGTAATAAATATCATTAAATTAAGGAATTTAATGCTTTGCTTAATACATTGACTTGTGTCTCAGAAAAGAGTTTTAAGGTTCACTTAGCACCTTCACATTTGGAAGTCCAGCCCAGTAGGTGCCATTATTCCATGCCAGCTTTACTCCAGGGCTGCTAGTACCAGTCATTCTTTGCCCCTGGTTTTCAATAAGTGTGACTGATAGTGCTATTATTAGGCTAAAACAACAGCTACAGCACTTTTGCAGGTGTGCTGATCATGCTTTTAGACACACTAAGAAGAGAAAATCTTTTTTCCCCTGGGTTGGGAACTATGTTGTTCCCTTTCAGAGTGAGTCATCATAGCATTATCCCTCCCCTCACACACTTAAATGTGACTTGATTTACAAAACTTGTGGGGCAGAAAGACAAACATCACATGTTCTCACTTACTTGTAGGATCTAAAAATCAAAACAGTTGAACTCCTGGACATAAAGAGTAGAAGGATAGCTACCATAGGCCAGGAAGGGTAGTAGGGGTTTGAGGCAGGGCATGGAGGTGGGATGGTTAATAGT